>NW_025748151.1:0-39646 GCF_021184085.1 Oncorhynchus gorbuscha | reverse complement strand
CTTGGGGTGATAACCGGAGGTCAGGCTGACTGAGACCCCCAGAAGCTCCATGAACGTCCTCCATACTCGGGATGTGAACTGGGGACCCCAATCAGAAACGATGTCCTCCTGCACCCCGTAGCGCCGAAAGACGTGGGTGAATAATGCCCCCTCAGTCTGTAGGGCTGTAGGGATACCGGGCAACGGGAGGAGACAACAGGACTTAGAGAACCGATCCACAATCACCCAAACCGTAGTGTTCCCCTGAGACGGGGGAAGATCGGTCAGGAAATCTATGGATAGATGAGACCATGGCCGTTGTGGAATGGGGAGGGGTTGTAACGTCCCTATAGGAAGGTTCCTAGGAGCCTTACTCTGGGCGCATACCGAACAGGAGAAGACATAACCCTTAACGTCCTTGGCCAAGGTAGGCCACCAATACCTCCCCCGAAGGCTCCCCACTGTCCTCACCACCCCACGGTAACCCGAGGAGGGTAGGACGTGAGCCCACCGAATCAGTTCGTCCCGAACATCAAGCGGCACGTACTTCCGCCCCGCCGGAAACTGAGGAGGCGCGGGCTCCGCCCATGCGCCCGCTCGATGTCCGAGTCCCACTCCCATACCACTGGTGCTACCAGCTTTGAGGCGGGAAGGATGGGAATAGGTTCGGTGGACCTATCCTCCGTGTCGTAAAGGTGAAACAGTGCGTCCACCTCCACTATGAATGCTAGAGAGAGTCCGGGTGCGCCAACGGGTGCATCCCGTGAACAACGCCTTCAACCTGTTGAAAGCTCCGTCCGCCTCTGCTGACCACCGTAAACGCACCGGGCCCCCCTTCAGCAGTGAGTAGTAGTTGGCAAAACCCAAAAACCGTTGCACCTCTTTTACCGTGGTCGGAGTCGGCCAATTACGCACGGTCTTAATGCGGTCACCCTCCATCACCACCAACTAGGTGGAAATGCAATAACCCAGAAAGGAGACGGTTTGTTTGGAGAACACACACTTCTCAGCCTTGACGTATAGGTCATGCTCCAGCAGTCTACCAAGCACCTTGCGTACCAGAGACAGATGCGCGGCGTGAGTGGCTGAGTAGATCAGAATGTCATCGATATAAACAACCACTCACTGCCCGTGCAGGTCCCTGAGAATATCGTCTACAAAGTTGAAAAACCGCTGGAGCATTCTTTTACAATAATAAATCCCACACAAAAAACGGGCTGGCCGGTTGACTAATAAAGCCCAACTAATTACAACCAACTCAAAACAATAAATCAATGTAATCAATAAACACATCAGGAGGGGAGAAATAATCAGTAGCAGCTAGTAGGCCGGCGACGACGACCGCTGAGCGGGAAGGGGAGCCATGACACTCTTTAGTATCCTAAGTTTTCATAACTGTGACCTTAATTGCCTACCGTCTGTAAGCTGTTAGTGTCTTAACGACCGTTCCACAGGTGCATGTTCATTAATTGTTTATGGTGCATTGAGCAAGCCTGGGAAACAGTGTTTAAACCCTTCACAATGAAGATCTGTACGTCCTATTTGAATTTTTACGAATTATCTTTGAAAGACCAGGTCCTGAAAAAGGGATGTTTTTTTTTATATTATCCACGTCCAAGTGTCTGAGAAAAAACAGGAAATGACAGGTCTTCAGGTCGGTAGGATAGTCTCGAACGGAGCGCATCCAGTTTGTCCTCCAGTGATTTGTACTCCAATATAACAGAGGGTTACTTACTCATTTCCATAGTTTCATCAGGGTGCCACGCTGGCCTCTTGTCTCTTTCTCTTCTGAGTGTCGAGATTAGGGCCTTGTCCTGGGTGAGCAGTACGTCCTGTGCCGCCAACTCAATGACGTAGAACATCCAGTTTATTCTCCAGTGATCTGGTTAATTCCAGAATCTTATGTAGATGGTGAAATATATATAACAAGAAACATTCATGTAGGATTTTTCCAAATTAAATTTTTTATTTTGTATTAATTATACTTCATCTCTAGAGCAAGTAGATTTAAAAAATAATAATAAAAAATAATCAAATCCAAAATACCAAAAATCCAAAATAACCTGACTTTGTATTTCATTGTCATTGTATTGGTGAGGATAACATGGTGGAATTACATTGTGTTGACTTCCAACCAACAGATCAGTCTACCATGGAGCCCTCATCCATCACAGAGATGCCTCAGAAACGCATCAGCTTACCAGACACACACACACACACGCAGGCACGCACACACACACACACACACACACACACACACACACACACACACACACACACACACACACACACACACACACACACACACACACACACACACACACACACACACACACACACACACACACACACACACACACACACACACACACACACACACACACACACACACACACACTTAAAATGTATCCAGTTCCGGTGTGTTGGTTTGTCTTTCTGTAACTTTGTAGGAAGTCTGCAGGTGTAGGGGAGGTGTAGGTGAGGACAGGATGGACCTCAGACTGTATATTATGTAGGAGAGAGGAGAGGATGGACCTCAGACTGTATATTATGTAGGAGAGAGGAGAGGATGGACATCAGACTGTATATTATGTAGGAGAGAGGAGAGGATGGACCTCAGCCTGTATATTATGTAGGAGAGAGGAGAGGATGGACCTCAGACTGTATATTATGTCTTCCAGGCCTTTCAGTCACGATCCCCTGATGATTTTAAAGTCACACAGCAGTCCCTGAGCTATCATTTTAAAGTCACACAGCAGTCCCTGAGCTATCATTTTAAAGTCACACAGCAGTCCCTGAGCTATGATTTTAAAGTCACACAGCAGTCCCTGAGCTATCATTTTAAAGTCACACAGCAGTCCCTGAGCTATCATTTTAAAGTCACACAGCAGTCCCTGAGCTATCATTTTAAAGTCACACAGCAGTCCCTGAGGTATCATTTTAAAGTCACAATCCCCCGGCTCATCTCGGAGTGAATGGACGGCACTCGCTCTGTACTGTACTGTCTCTCTCTCTGTACTGTACAGTCTCTCTCTCTGTACTGTACAGTCTCTCTCTCTGTACTGTCTCTCTCTCTGTACTGTACTGTCTCTCTCTCTGTACTGTACTGTCTCTCTCTCTGTACTGTACTGTCTCTCTCTCTCTCTCTGTGCTGTCTCTCTCTCTCTGTACTGTACTGTCTCTCTCTCTCTGTACTGTACGGTCTCTCTCTCTGTACTGTACTGTCTCTCTGTACTGTCTCTCTGTACTGTACTGTCTCTCTGTACTGTCTCTCTGTACTGTCTCTCTCTGTACTGTCTCTCTCTGTACTGTCTCTCTGTACTGTCTCTCTGTACTGTCTCTACTGTACTGTCTCTCTCTCTGTACTGTCTCTCTCTGTACTGTACTGTACTGTTTCTCTCTACTGTACTGTCTCTCTCTCTGTACTGTCTGTACTGTACTGTCTCTCTCTCTGTACTGTCTCTCTGTACTGTCTCTCTCTATACTGTCTCTCTGTACTGTCTCTCTGTACTGTCTCTCTGTACTGTCTCTCTCTGTACTGTCTCCCTGTACTGTCTCTCTGTACTGTTTCTCTGTACTGTACTGTCTCTCTCTCTGTACTGTCTCTCTGTACTGTACTGTCTCTCTGTACTGTACTGTCTCTCTGTACTGTCTCTCTGTACTGTACTGTCTCTCTGTACTGTCTCTCTGTACTGTACTGTCTCTCTGTACTGTCTCTCTGTACTGTCTCTCTCTCTGTACTGTACTGTCTCTCTGTACTGTCTCTCTGTACTGTACTGTCTCTCTGTACTGTCTCTCTGTACTGTCTCTCTCTCTGTACTGTACTGTCTCTCTGTACTGTACTGTCTCTCTCTACTGTACTGTCTCTCTCTCTCTGTACTGTACTGTCTCTCTCTCTGTACTGTACTGTCTCTCTCTGCACTGTCTCTCTCTGTACTGTCTCTCTCTGTACTGTACTGTCTCTCTCTACTGTACTGTCTCTCTCTCTCTGTACTGTACTGTCTCTCTGTACTGTACTGTCTCTCTCTCTGTACTGTACTGTCTCTCTGTACTGTACTGTCTCTCTCTACTGTACTGTCTCTTTCTCTCTGTACTGTACCGTCTCTCTGTACTGTACTGTCTCTCTCTCTGTACTGTACTGTCTCTCTGTACTGTACTGTCTCTCTCTACTGTACTGTCTCTTTCTCTCTGTACTGTACTGTCTCTCTGTACTGTACTGTCTCTCTCTCTGTACTGTACTGTCTCTCTCTGTGTACTGTCTCTCTCTCTCTGTACTGTCTCTCTCTCTGTACTGTCTCTCTGTACTGTACTGTCTCTCTCTCTGTACTGTACTCTCTCTCTCTCTCTCTCTCTCTCTCTCTCTCTCTGCCTCTCTCCGTGTCTCTCTCTGTCTCTCTCTCTCTCTCTCTCTCTCTCCTTCTCTCTCTCTCTCTCTCTCTCTCTCTCTCTGTACTGTCTCTCTCTCTGTACTGTACTGTCTCTCTCTCTCTGTACTGTACTGTCTCTCTCTCTCTGTACTGCACTGTCTCTCTCTCTCTCTGTACTGTCTCTCTCTCTCTCTCTGTACTGTCTCTCTCTCTGTACTGTCTCTCTCTGTACTGTACTGTCTCTCTCTCTCTCTGTACTGTACTGTCTCTCTCTCTCTCTCTCTCTCTCTCTGTACTGTACTGTCTCTCTCTCTCTCTCTGTACTGTACTGTCTCTCTCTCTCTCTGTACTGTCTCTCTCTCTGTACTGTCTCTCTCTCTGTACTGTCTCTCTCTCTCTGTACTGTCTCTCTCTCTCTGTACTGTCTCTCTCTCTCTACTGTAGGCACATTACACACATCTCCAGCACCGCCACACCAACACCTCTTCAGTTCAGCCCTCCCTGAAAGACATGGCAGCTGCAGAGATCTCTGCCACAGTCACAGTCCCTGTCACCGCAATTCCTACAAGGCAAAGAAGACCCTTTCCAGCTTGGAGGCAAGTGTGGAGGAGACAGAAGGAATATGCACGTTCATTTGGCTCATATTCAACTCTCCACTCCACCACGCTCAGCAATCAGCTGTAGTCACAGTGTCCATCGTCCCAACAAAAGCCGTAGTGAGCTGCAGTCGCCATTATCCGTGTGACAGCTGAAGGGGAGAATCTAGGGGTATAATAAGAATGGGAATATGATTGCCATAAAACAGGATTGGGTTCGGTGAATTGTAACATTTATCTGATAGAAATAACCCCCCACCCCCCACACACACACACACACACACACACACACACACACACACACACACACACACACACACACACACACACACACACACACACACACACACACACACACACACACACACACACACACACACACACACACACACTACGAAAGAAAAAAACAGAAGAGAGAACTACTAAATCACCATTTTCCCCCACGGAAATAGTAAACCAGCCAATCAAACGGACTCATGCTGAAACGTATTCAAACAAACAACCAATCAAACGGACTCATGCTGAAACGCGTTCAAACAAACAACCAATCAAACGGACTCATGCTGAAACGCGTTCAAACAAACAACCAATCAAACGGACTCATGCTGAGACGTATTCAAACAAACAACCAAATCAAACCGGCTTGTGCACCGGTTCCAATCCAATACCAACGCTGTTTATAAAACGCCAGGCGGAGGGAGCTACGGTCAGATGACATAAAAATAGAGCTCTCGTTGAACAACGGAAAAATATGCACAAAAGTACCTCATACCTACTGTAGAATGTGGTGGTGGTTCTTTGATTTAATGGGGCTCTTGTTAAAGGTCATGATCTTTATCAAGTACCAGAACATTTTAGCCCTAAACCTGGTTGCCTGGTTTAAACCTGGTTGCCTGGTTTAAACCTGGTTGCCTGGTTTAAACCTGGTTGCCTGGTTTAAACCTGGTTGCCTGGTTTAAACCTGGTTGCCTGGTCTAAACCTGGTTGCCTGGTTTAAACCTGGTTGCCTGGTTTAAACCTGGTTGCCTGGTTTAAACCTGGTTGCCTGGTTTAAACCTGGTTGCCTGGTTTAAACCTGGTTGCCTGGTTTAAACCTGGTTGCCTGGTCTAAACCTGGTTGCCTGGTCTAAACCTGGTTGCCTGGTTTAAACCTGGTTGCCTGGTTTAAACCTGGTTGCCTGGTTTAAACCTGGTTGCCTGGTTTAAACCTGGTTGCCTGGTTTAAACCTGGTTGCCTGGTCTAAACCTGGTTGCCAAGGTGATCTTTCAGAAAGACATTAACCCCGAGCAATAATCAAAATCCACAATAGAATTTATAAATTGACCACAAAAAAA
The DNA here is from genome assembly GCF_021184085.1 of Oncorhynchus gorbuscha. Taxonomy (NCBI): domain Eukaryota; kingdom Metazoa; phylum Chordata; class Actinopteri; order Salmoniformes; family Salmonidae; genus Oncorhynchus; species Oncorhynchus gorbuscha. The sequence goes on along the minus strand of NW_025748151.1, from coordinate 33,369 downwards.
GTCAACATTTTGCAAATGGCCATCCCAGTCTCTGAAAACATTTGGTTTTGAATGGATGAGGACAGTCCGTTAAGCGCAGACGAAGGATAAGGAAAGATTCTGTATGGAGGAACGATTGGGGCGGCAGGGTAGCCTAGTGGTTAGAGCGTTCGACTAGTAACCGGAAGGTTGCAAGTTCAAACCCCCGAGCTGACAAGGTACAAATCTATCGTTCTGCCCCTGAACAGGCAGTTAACCCGCTGTTCCTAGGCCGCCATTGAAAATAAGAATTTGTTCTTAACTGACTTGCCTGGTTAAATAAAGGTAAAATAAATAAAGAAAATAAGATCACGTAACGTTCAGAAGTCGTTCTCAGAATGTCAGTGTGATAATGTTGCACCAAAACCCTTATTAAGGTGACCTAATGGGAAATTCCCTGAACGTCCTCAGGACGTCCCCTGTTAGCTGGGTATGGGTCTATCAAGGTTAATAGGGAACCAATTGGGACGCAGCCCACAGTGCAGGCGTGCTTCATTCGCCTGAATGAAGCATGAATCATCCTAGTGGCTGGAGGCAACAGTCTCCTCCACAGCACTCTGACTGTCTGTTATACTTATCACAACTGTGACATGGATGGGTAGACTACTGTAGGACAAAAAATATATATATTTTTCTCCATATTTGTAAATCGTTGAATGGTCTGTCTAGAACTAGACACGCTCAGACAAAAATATCATATTATAACCCCAGTCCCAAGGTCCAGGAAAACTAAGGTATGGTAAGATAATAATGAAAAGAACATCCTTAAAAGCCCCTTGTCAATTCCCATGGCCCAGTGGAAATCTAATTAGCATCAAAAATCCCCATCAAAATCTGTCTGTTTAAGCGAGATATTTCATCCACCTTCCACCTGAGACGCAAGTGGAAGGTGGATTGAGACTCAGGTGGAAGGTGGTTTGAGTCGCAGGTGGAAGGTGGATTGAGACTCAGGTGGAAGGTGGATTGAGTCGCAGGTGGAAGGTGAATTGAGACGCAGGTGGAAGGTGGATTGAAAGGCAGGTGGAAGGTGAATTAAGTCGCAGGTGGAAGGTTGATTGGATCGCAGGTGGAAGGTGAATTAAGTCGCAGGTGAAAGGTGAATTAAGTCGCAGGTGAAAGGTGAATTAAGTCGCAGGTGGAAGGTGAATTAAGTCGCAGGTGGAAGGTGAATTAAGTCGCAGGTGGAAGGTGAATTAAGTCGCAGGTGGAAAGGGGATTACGTCGCAGGTGGAAGGTGAATTAAGTCGCAGGTGGAAGGGGGATTAAGTCGCAGGTGGAAGGTGGCCGAGCTACAACAATGTTTGGCAGACCATGAGACATCCCAAAAATTGGATCTGTAGCATCCGATACGTTTGGCCTCCATGGAAAGATGAGACTCTAACGAACAGGTAACGAGTGGAGGACAGAGGAGCCTCTTATAGAAGAAGTTACAGGTCTGTGAGAGCCAGAAATCTTGCTTGTTTGTTGATGACCAAATACATATTTTCCACCATAATATGCAAATAAATTCATTAAAAATCCTACAATGTGATTTTCTGGATTTTTTTTCTCTCATTTGTCTGTCATAGTGGAAGTGTAACTATGATGAAAACTACAGGCCTCTCTCATCTTTTAAGTAGGAGAACTTGCACAATTCGTGGATGACTAAATACTTTTTTGCCCCACTGTACATGTGCCCACGAAAACCGTTTTCACACCTTAAAATGTATTCATAATATAAAATACTTTGAGACTTAAAGCAATTCAGGTAGATTCTTAAAATAGCATGTCATTATTACCATAATAAAGTAAGCCTGACAAATTATCTATTACATCAACAGATGTCATCGCTTGTTTAATAAAAACGAAATTGCTCTCATCTGTTACTTCTTAAAGAAAATAGATGATTGTATCCTAGCTAGCGTGTAGGAGAGAGAACTCTCTGAGCAATCAGTCACAGGAAGAGAGGTGCATTGCCATCAACACACTCCCCCAAAAAACTGCGTATCCCAAATGGCACCCCATTCCCTTTAAAGTGCACTACTTTTAACCTGGTCCCAATGGGAAAGTCGGGTTTCATTTGTGACGCAAGCCAAAAGACAAACAGCCGATATGTCAAAGGCATAATTAAACTATCACAGCTAAATAGATTGGATCCAAAACCCTTTCTCTTCTCTGACCTGCAAAGCAAACAAACCCCTGGCTCTACCGTTGCCGGCATAGCTAAACATGTACTCTACCCTGATTGGTCTTCCTTTATTCATAGTGATTCTATAGGGAATAGGAAGAGAAGACTGGTTCGGTCAAACCCAGTCATATCTGGAGAAGAAGACTGGTTCGGTCAAACCCAGTCATATCTGGAGAAGAGAAGACTGGTTCTGTCAAACCCAGTCATATCTGGAGAAGAAGACTGGTTCTGTCAAACCCAGTCATATCTGGAGAAGAGAAGACTGGTTCTGTCAAACCCAGTCATATCTGGAGAAGAGAAGACTGGTTCTGTCAAACCCAGTCATATCTGGGGAAAAGCAGACAAATTATTTGGTCAGTTTTTCTGAGGAAGAAGGAAAATGAAAGCTTTTTTTTGAAGCAGCTTCTGTTTCTGTGTCTCTCCTCTCTCTGATGAGGAGGAACTATCCCGGGACTGACAGGAAATACAGAATACTAAAGCGAAAAGGAAAGCAAGGATCTGTTTAACTGCTGTTCCAGTTTGATGTAACACGTCTCTTTCTCTACGCCGGTAGTGTAGACACTAGAGCCACACAGGGTTCTGGGATACAGTACCACAGTCTTATCTGAGGTTCTGGGATACAGTACCACAGTGTTATCTGAGGTTCTGGGATACAGTACCACAGTGTTATCTGAGGTTCTGGGATACAGTACCACAGTGTCATCTGAGGTTCTGGGATACAGTACCACAGTGTTATCTGAGGGAAGGGAGAATTCTGAACAAGCACAGGGGAAGGAGCTAACTAGAGACTAAACTAGGAAGCTAAACCTTTAACCTTTAATAAAGGGAATGGTTACAGGAAGAAATCTTTTTGAAATGTTGTTCCAGTTTGATATATATATACTAAAGTTCTGTTTGTACTGATTCTATACTGTACAATTTGTAGGCTAAAGATTTGAGCTTTTTACCACTCCAGAGAAGAACTTCTCACCGGACAATAAAGCTATTGTCATGTTTTGTCATATATTGTCTTGTCATTATGCTTTCCCTTCTGTTCGTTTCCCCCTGCTGGTCTTATTAGGTTCGTTCCCTCTTTCTATCCCTCTCTCTCCCCCTCCCTCTCTCACTCTCTCGCTCTCTCTTCTCTCTATCGTTCCGTTCCTGCTCCCAGCTGTTCCTATTCCCTAATCAATCATTTAGTCTTCCCACACCTGTTCCCGATCCTTTCCCCTGATTAGAGTCCCTATTTCTTCCTTTGTGTTCCGTTCCTGTCCTGTCGGATCCTTGTATGTATTGGTCACCGTGCTGTGTTTGTGTATCGCCCAGTCGTGTCGTGTTTCCCTCAGATGCTGCGTGGTGAGCAGGTGTCTGAGTCTGCTAGGTTCAAGTGCCTTCCCGAGGCTACCTGCTGTTCAAGATCGAGTCTCCAGTCGGTTCTCGTCATTACGAGTGGAAGTTGTGTTTTTTGATTGTATTTTACTTTACTGGATTAAAGACTCTGTTTTCGCCAAGTCGCTTTTGGGTCCTCTTTCACCTGCATAACAGAAGGATCCGACCAAGAATGGACCCAGCGACTATGGATTCTCTCTACTCTACTCTCGAGTTCCAGGGAGCGATGCTCGGCAGACACGAGCAGGAATTGTCTGCTGCTCGGCATGCCGTTGAGACCCTGGCCGCTCAGGTCTCCGACCTCTCAAGACAGTATCAGAGTCTTCGTCTCGTGTCACCAGCTACTTCCGGTTCTTCCGAGCCTCCGGAACCTAGGGTTAATAACCCACCTTGTTATTCTGGGCAGCCCACTGAGTGCCGCTCCTTTCTCACCCAGTGTGATATCGTGTTCTCTCTCCAACCCAACACATACTCAAGAGAGAGCTCGGATTGCCTACGTCATATCACTCCTTACTGGTCGGGCTCGGCAGTGGGGCACAGCTATCTGGGAGGCAAGCGCTGAGTGTACTAACAATTATCTGAACTTTAAAGAGGAGATGATAAGGGTTTTGATCGCTCAGTTTTTGGGAAAGAAGCTTCCTGGTCCCTGTCTTCCCTATGTCAAGGTAATCGATCCATAACGGATTACTCAATAGAGTTTCGCACTCTTGCTGCCTCCAGTAACTGGAACGAGCAGGCGTTGCTCGCTCGTTTTCTGGAGGACTCCACGCTAAGGTTAAGGATGAGATTCTCTCTCGGGGAGGTTCCATCCAGCGTGGATTCTTTGATTGAACTCGCTATTCGCATTGAACGACGGGTAGATTCGGTGTGCGAGTTCATTAGAAACGTGCGTTGAAGATGTCGTTCCCATAGCAACGATAAAAACATTCCCTAACCAGAAACCGTGGATTGATGGCAGCATTCGCGTGAAACTGAAAGCGCGAACCACTGCTTTTAATCAGGGCAAGGTGTCTGGCAACATGACTGAATACAAACAGTGCAGCTATTCCCTCCGTAAGGCTATCAAACAAGCTAAGCGTCAGTACAGAGACAAAGTGGAATCTCAATTCAATGGCTCAGACACAAGAGGCATGTGGCAGGGTCTACAGTCAATCACGGACTACAAGATGAAATCCAGCCCAGTCACGGACCAGGATGTCTTGCTCCCAGGCAGACTAAATAACTTTTTTGCCCGCTTTGAGGACAATACAGTGCCACTGACACGGCCTGCAACGGAAACATGCAGTCTCTCCTTCACTGCAGCCGAGGTGAGTAAGACATTTAAACGTGTTAACCCTCGCAAGGCTGCAGGCCCAGACGGCATCCCCAGCCGCGCCCTCCGAGCATGCGCAGACCAGCTGGCCGGTGTGTTTACGGACATATTCAATCAATCCCTATACCAGTCTGCTGTTCCCACATGCTTCAAGAGGGCCACCATTGTTCCTGTTCCCAAGAAAGCTAAGGTAACTGAGCTAAACGACTACCGCCCCCCGTAGCACTCACTTCCGTCATCATGAAGTGCTTTGAGAGACTAGTCAAGGACCATATCACCTCCACCCTACCTGACACCCTAGACCCACTCCAATTTGCTTACCGCCCAAATAGGTCCACAGACGATGCAATCTCAACCACACTGCACACTGCCCTAACCCACCTGGACAAGAGGAATACCTATGTGAGAATGCTGTTCATCGACTACAGCTCGGCATTCAACACCATAGTACCCTCCAAGCTCGTCATCAAGCTCGAGACCCTGGGTCTCGACCCGCCCTGTGCAGCTGGGTACTGGACTTCCTGACGGGCCGCCCCCAGGTGGTGAGGGTAGGCAACAACATCTCCTCCCGCTGATCCTCAACACGGGGCCCCACAAGGGTGCGTTCTGAGCCCTCTCCTGTACTCCCTGTTCACCCACGACTGCGTGGCCACGCACGCCTCCAACTCAATCATCAAGTTTGCGGACGACACAACAGTGGTAGGCTTGATTACCAACAACGACGAGACGGCCTACAGGGAGGAGGTGAGGGCCCTTGGAGTGTGGTGTCAGGAAAATAACCTCACACTCAACGTCAACAAAACTAAGGAGATGATTGTGGACTTCAGGAAACAGCAGAGGGAACACCCCCTATCCACATCGATGGAACAGTAGTGGAGAGGGTAGCTAGTTTTAAGTTCCTCGGCATACACATCACAGACAAACTGAATTGGTCCACTCACACTGACAGCGTCGTGAAGAAGGCGCAGCAGCGCCTATTCAACCTCAGGAGGCTGAAAAAATTCGGCTTGTCACCAAAAGCACTCACAAACTTCTACAGATGCACAATCGAGAGCATCCTGGCGGGCTGTATCACCGCCTGGTACGGCAACTGCTCCGCCCTCAACCGTAAGGCTCTCAGAGGGTAGTGAGGACTGCACAACGCATCACCGGGGGCAAACTACCTGCCCTCCAGGACACCTACACCACCCGTTGTTACAGGAAGGCCATAAAGATCATCAAGGACATCAACCACCCGAACCACTGCCTGTTCACCCCGCTATCATCCAGAAGGCGAGGTCAGTACAGGTGCATCAAAGCTGGGACCGAGAGACTGAAAAACAGCTTCTATCTCAAGGCCATCAGACTGTTAAATAGCCACCACTAACATTGAGTGGCTGCTGCCAACACACTGTCATTGACACTGACCCAACTCCAGCCATTTTAATAATGGGAATTGATGGAAATGATGTAAATATATCACTAGCCACTTTAAACAATGCTACCTTATATAATGTTACTTACCCTACATTATTCATCTCATATGCATATGTATATACTGTACTCTACAACATCGACTGCATCCTTATGTAACACATGTATCACTAGCCACTTTAACTATGCCACTTTGTTTACTTTGTCTACACACTCATCTCATATGTATATACTGTACTCGATACCATCTACTGTATGCTGCTCTGTACCATCACTCATTCATATATCCTTATGTACATGTTCCTTATCCCCTTACACTGTGTATAAGACAGTAGTTTTTTTTGGAATTGTTAGTTAGATTACTTGTTGGTTATCACTGCATTGTCGGAACTAGAAGCACAAGCATTTCGCTACACTCGCATTAACATCTGCTAACCATGTGTATGTGACAAATAAAATTTGATTTGATTTTGATTTGATTTTGATTTGATATTCGTCACCGAGCTCATAGAAGAGAGCTCGCGTTAACTGTGTCTCCCCTCTCTCCGACACTACCGTCTTTCCCCACTGACTCAGGTGTTGAGCCCATGCAGCTGGGGGGTATTCGCATCTCGACTAAGGAGAGGGAACGGAGAATCACCAACCGCCTCTGTCTCTATTGCGGTTCCGCTGGTCATTTTGTCATGTCATGTCCAGTTAAAGGCCAGAGCTCATCAGTAAGCGGAGGGCGACTGATAAGCGCTACTAGACGGTCCTCTCCGTCAAGTACATGTACTACTTTACCGGTCCATCTACGCTGGACCGGATCGGCAGCATCCTGCAGTGCATTAATAGACTCTGGGGCAGAGGGCTGTTTTATGGACGAAGCCTGGGCGCGGGAACATGACATTCCTCTCAGACAGTTAGGGGAGCCCACGGTCATGTTTGCCTTGGATGGTAGTCCTCTCCCCAGTATATTATATGAAACACTGCCTTTGGCCCTCACTGTGTCTGGTGGCCATAGTGAGACCATTTCTTTTTTGATTTTTTGTTCGCCTTTTGCACCTGTTGTTTTGGGTCATCCCTGGCTAGTGTGTCATAATCCTTCTTTTGATTGGTCTAGTGGTTCTGTCCTTTCCTGGAGCGTTTCTTGTCATGTGAAGTGTTTAATGTCTGCTATTTCTCCTGTTTGTTCTGTCCCCTCTTCTCAGGAGGAACCTGGTGATTTGACAGGAGTGCCGGAGGAATATCATGGTCTGCGCACGGTCTTCAGTCGGTCCAGAACCAACTCCCTTCCTCCTCACCGGTCGTATGATTGTTGTTCTGATCTCTTTAAGAAGCGTTTTGCTTCCGCTCCTATCCTTGTTGCACCTGACGTCACTAAACAGTTTATTGTTGAGGTTGAGGCGTCGGGGGTGGGCGTGGGAGCCATTCTGTCCCAGCGCTCCGATACTGACGATGGGGTCCACCCTTGTGCGTATTTTTCTGCTTCTGCTCCTGGTCTTGCTGGGTCTCAGTCTGTTCCCTGCCATCGCATCTCTCCTGTTCTTGTTCCTGCCCTTGCTGTGTCTCAGTCTGTCCCTAGTTGTTACTCTCCTGGCCTGTTTGGTCCTGTTTGCTCTAAAGTTTTCAGTTCTCTACCCGTGTCTCATTTTTTTTTTTAGAGTAGTACCCTAGTTTCCCTTTTTATCGTTTTTTTTTTTCGTTACGGTCCTGAGGAGAGGAGTTGGGTTCTTTCTCGGGACGTGCTGGACCGTTTGATCTATGATTTCCTCCGTTGCCGCCAGTGTTCCTCCTCGAGAGCGCCAGGAGGCGCTCGGTGAGTGGGGGGTACTGTCATGTTTTGTCATATATTGTCTTGTCATTATGCTTTCCTTCTGTTCGTTTCCCCCTGCTGGTCTTATTAGGTTCGTTCCCTCTTTCTATCCCTCTCTCTCCCCTCCCTCTCTCACTCTCTCGCTCTCTCTTCTCTCTATCGTTCCGTTCCTGCTCCCAGCTGTTCCTATTCCCCTAATCAATCATTTAGTCTTCCCACACCTGTTCCCGATCCTTTCCCCTGATTAGAGTCCCTATTTCTTCCTTTGTGTTCCGTTCCTGTCCTGTCGGATCCTTGTATGTATTGGTCACCGTGCTGTGTTTGTGTATCGCCCAGTCGTGTCGTGTTTCCCTCAGATGCTGCGTGGTGAGCAGGTGTCTGAGTCTGCTAGGTTCAAGTGCCTTCCCGAGGCTACCTGCTGTTCAAGATCGAGTCTCCAGTCGGTTCTCGTCATTACGAGTGGAAGTTGTGTTTTTTGATTGTATTTTACTTTACTGGATTAAAGACTCTGTTTTCGCCAAGTCGCTTTTGGGTCCTCATTCACCTGCATAACAGCTATTCTATTCTATTATATTATATTCTATTCTATGCTATTCTATGCTATTCTATTCTATTGGTATAACACATAACTATTTCTCACACAAAACACATAACTCTCTCTCACACAAAACACATAACTCTCTCTCACACAAAACACATAACTCTCTCTCACACAAAACACATAACTCTCTCTCACACAAAACACATAACTCTCTCTCACACAAAACATATAGCCCTCTCTCACACAAAACACATAACTATCCCTCACACAAAACATATAGCCCTCTCTCACACAAAACACATAACTATCCCTCACACAAAACATATAGCCCTCTCTCACACAAAACACATAACTCTCTCTCACACAAAACACATAACTCTCTCTCACAAAAACACATAACTCTCTCACACAAAACACATAACTCTCTCTCACACAAAGCATATAGCCCTCTCTCACACAAAACACATAACTATCCCTAACACAAAACATATAGCCCTCTCTCGCACAAAACACAACTCTTGTTCACTCAGTAAACAAGGATAATAAAGTAACATGTTATCATTTTAGGACTATTTCTGTCTCCCCCACCGTCTCCCTCTCTCTCTGAAGGACCATGTTACAGGGAACATGTTATCTATTCCCTATAGGCCCTGGTCCCTATTCCCTATAGGCCCTGGTCCCTATTCCCTATAGGCCCTGGTTCCTATTCCCTATAGGCCCTGGTCCTTATTCCCTATAGGCCCTGGTTCCTATTCCCTATAGGTCCTGGTCCCTATTCCCTATAGATCCTGGTTCCTATTCCCTATAGGCCCTGGTCCCTATTCCCTATAGGCCCTGGTCCCTATTCCCTATAGGTCCTGGTTCCTATTCCCTATAGGCCCTGGTCCCTATTCCCTATAGGCCCTGGTCCCTATTCCCTATAGGCCCTGGTCCCTATTCCCTATAGGCCCTGGTCCCTATTCCCTATAGGCCCTGGTCCCTATTCCCTATAGGTCCTGGTCCCTATTCCCTATAGGCCCTGGTCCCTATTCCCTATAGGCCCTGGTTCCTATAGGTCCTGGTTCCTATTCCCTATAGGCCCTGGTTCCTATAGGTCCTGGTTCCTATTCCCTATAGGCCCTGGTTCCTATAGGTCCTGGTTCCTATTCCCTATAGGCCCTGGTCCCTATTCCCTATAGGCCCTGGTTCCTATGGGTCCTGGTTCCTATTCCCTATAGGCCCTGGTCCCTTTCTTTCTCTCTGTCTCGCTCTCCCTATTTCTCTCTCCCCACCATCTCTCTCTCTCTCTCTATCTGAAGCACCATGTTACAGTGAACATGTTTTCATTTTAGGACGTTACTGACGGTCTTATGTGATGGGAATGAGGTATGATTGTCTCGTGAGTCTTTCGTCCCAAATGGCACCTTGTCCCTATAGGGCAGTGGGCCCTGGGGTCAACTAGTGCACTATAAAGGGAATAGGGTCCCATTTGGGATGGAGCCCGTGCCAGTTGGCTTTCTCCAGTGTTGTGCAGCAGGCAGAAGCTGTTGAAGCAGACCCAGACAGCTGAAAAGGGCACAGTCATCAGTGGAGGTTGAGATCCACAGGACGTGACAACACTTCATAATGCATAGGCGCCCACAGAGTCATTAACACGGGGGTCAGGTTGGCTCCACTATCGCAGTCCTCAGACAGACACATAGACAATACTGTTATCTATCTATCTATCTATCTATCTATCTATCTATCTATCTATCTATCTATCTATCTATCTATCTATCTATCTATCTATCTATCTATCTATCTCTCTTTCTCTCACGGTCTCTCTCAATTTCAACTTCAATGTAAGGGTTTTATTGGCCTGAGAAACATATGTTAACAATGTAAGTAAAATAGATAAATAAACAAAAGTGAAATAAACAATAAAAAAAACTGTAAAATTAAATCAAATGTTATTTGTCAAATTGGCCGAATACAACAGTATTACGGTACAGAGTCAATGTGGAGGCTATATACAGGGTATTACGGTACAGAGTCTATGTGGAGGCTATATACAGGGTATTACGGTACAGAGTCAATGTGGAGGCTATATACAGGGTATTACGGTACAGAGTCAATGTGGAGGCTATATACAGGGTATTACGGTACAGAGTCAATGTGGAGGCTATATACAGGGTGTTACGGTACAGAGTCAATGTGGAGGCTATATACTGGGGGTACCGGTACAGAGTCAATGTGGAGGCTATATACAGGGTATTACGGTACAGAGTCAATGTGGAGGCTATATACAGGGTATTACGGTACAGAGTCAAGGTGGAGGCTATATACAGGGTAATACGGTACAGAGTCAATGTGGAGGCTATTTTTCTTAAAACTGCATCGTTGATTAAGGGCTTGTAAGTCTACTACAGTATTGTATTCGGCCAATTTGTATTTGTAACACCCTGTATATAGCCTCCACATTGACTCTGTACCGTAACACCCTGTATATAGCCTCCACATTGACTCTGTACCGTAACACCCTGTATATAGCCTCCACATTGACTCTGTACCGTAATACCCTCCTGTATATAGCCTCCACATTGACTCTGTACCGTAACACCCTGTATATAGCCTCCACATTAACTCTGTACCGGTACCACCTGTATATAGCCCCCACATTGACTCAGTACCGTAATACCCTGTATATAGCCTCCCACATTGACTCTGTACCGTAACACCCTGTATATAACCTCCACATTGACTCAGTACCATAATACCCTGTATATAGCCTCCACTTTGACTCTGTACCGTAATACCCTGTATATAGCCTCCACATTGACTCAGTACCGTAATACCCTGTATATAGCCTCCACAATGACTCTGTACCGTAATACCCTGTATATAGCCTCCACATTGACTCTGTACCGTAATACCCTGTATATAGCCTCCACATTGACTCTGTACCGTAATACCCTGTATACAGCCTCCACATTGACTCTGTACCGTAATACCCTGTATATAGCCTCCACATTGACTCTGTACCGTAATACCCTGTATATAGTCTCCACATTGACTCAGTACCGTAATACCCTGTATATAGCCTCCACATTGACTCTGTACCGTAATACCCTGTATATAGCCTCCACATTGACTCTGTACCGGTACCCCCTGTATATAGCCTCCACATGGACTCTGTACCGGTACCCCCTGTATATAGCCTCCACATTGACTCTGTACCGTAATACCCAGTGTATAGCCCCGTTGTTGTTATTTTATTGTGTTACTTTTAATAATTTTTTACTTTAGTTTATTGGTAAATATTTTCTTCTTCTTGATTGGTTAAGGGCTTGTAAGTAAAGCATTTCAAGGTAAAGTCTACACTTGTTGTATTCGGCGCATGTGACAAATAAAGTTTGATTTGATTTGATTTGGTTTTGGACCAGCTTGCTTAGGGGACACTTCTCTAGGTTCATCTCTCTGTAGGAGAGTGTGAGGGTGGTGATGACTTTGTTATGGAAGGTTTGGGAATCGCTTCCTTTTAAGTGGTTGTACATTTTAACGTCTATTTTCTGGATTTTGATCATTAGTGGGTATCGGCTAATTCTGCTCTGCATGCATTATTTGGTGTTTTACATTGTACTCAGAGGATATTTTTGCAGAATTCTGCATGCAGAGTCTCAATTTGGTGTTTGTCCCAATTGTGAATGTAGGTGGAGGGAGGGAGATGAGGGGGAGGAGAGGAGGGTGGGAAGCAGTGAGAGAGAGAGAGAGAGAGAGAGAGAGAGAGAGAGAGAGAGAGAGAGAGAGAGAGAGAGAGAGAGAGAGAGAGAGAGAGAGAGAGAGAGAGAGAGAGAGAGAGAGAGAGAGAGAGAGAGAGAGAGAGAGAGAGACGAGAGAGAGAGAGAGAGAGAGAGAGAGAGAGAGACGAGAGAGAGAGAGAGACGAGAGAGAGAGAGAGGACTGAGAAGAAAGGAGAGGAGAGGAATAGAGGGGCAGGGAGGTGAGGGGGAGAAGAGGAGAGAAGAGAAGGGAAGAGGGCAACCCTCAGGAGAGCAGAGAGAGGACCATGGATGGCCCATAGGAGAACCCTTTGAAGAACCATTGTTTGTTTCCAGGTAGAACCTCTTTGGTTCCAGGTAGAACACTTCCACAGAGGGTTCTACATGGAAAGCAAGAGGGTTCTTCCTGGTACCAAAAGGATTCTACCAGGAACCCAAAGGGTTCTACTAGGAACCAAACAGGGTTCTCCTTTGGGGACATTCGAGGAACCATTTTTTTCTAACATGCTGACCGACCGGACACGTCGCGTGTGCGAGTGTCACAAAATAAATGTAGAAATCTATGTTATTCAATTATTGCACCTACACCACTCGCACGCGCCAACGAGAGTCTGCTACGCCAAGGGATAAAATAGAAGTCAGTTCTATTTCTGATGCAGATCGCGCTGCAAGTCCTGCCTCTCCCATCTCCTCATTGGTTTATAGAAGCAGGTACCCACGTGCCATATCCTCATTGGTTATACCCAAGTCCTGCCTCTCCCATCTCCTCATTGGTTTATAGAAGCAGGTACCCACGTGCCATATCCTCATTGGTTATACCCAAGTCCTGCCTCTCCCATCTCCTCATTGGTTTATAGAAGCAGGTACCCACGTGCCATATCCTCATTGGTTATACCCAAGTCCTGCCTCTCCCATTTCCTCATTGGTTTATAGAAGCAGGTACCCACGTGCCATATCCTCATTGGTTATACCCAAGTCCTGCCTCTCCCATCTCCTCATTGGTTTATAGAAGGAGGTAACCACGTGCCATATCCTCATTGGTTGTACCCATGTGGGTGATCGAAAGATGAACTGTGTTGCCGGTCGGTGTAGTAATACTAAGAACGCTTAGATATATACCACCGTTCACCATATAATTTAAAAAATAAAAAGCCTGGAAGGAGGAGAGATGACTAGAAACGATTCGAATTACCGTTTTATGTGTGGATTAATTGGCGGAGTAGAGGAGATTGTGCATTTCAGGTAAAATAACGTCTCAATGTTTATATCCCAGGACAAATTAGCTAGCAACAGCAAGCTAACTAGCTAAATTGCCATACATGTTTAATGCTTGTCAACCTGTCCCCAAATTAATGTCATTGCTTCATATTTTGTCTTGCTATTTTAACCTGTGTGTCGTGATCGCGTTTGGTGTAGGGGGACAAAATAAATGTATGCACAAGATGGCGCACGATGACAGTTTGGGTTCCGTGTAAGAGTGTAGTTATCCTCCTAGTTAGAGTTTACCCCCAGGTCACCCCACTGTGGGACAGATGGATAGAGTTTACCCCCAGGTCACCCCACTGTGGGACAGATGGATAGAGTTTACCCCCAGGTCACCCCACTGTGGGACAGATGGATAGAGTTTACCCCCAGGTCACCCCACTGTGGGACAGATGGATAGAGTTTACCCCCAGGTCACTTTATTATTGACCTAATGTTGTCTTATTGTTGTCTTATTGTTGACCTAATGTTGTCTTATTGTTGACCTAATGTTGTCTTATTGTTGACCTAATGTTGTCTTATTGTTGACCTAATGTTGTCTTATTGTTGACCTAATGTTGTCTTATTGTTGACCTAATGTTGTCTTATTGTTGACCTAATGTTGTCTTATTGTTGACCTATTGTTGTCTTATTGTTGACCTAATGTTGTCTTATTGTTGACCTAATGTTGTCTTATTGTTGACCTAATGTTGTCTTATTGTTGACCTAATGTTGTCTTATTGTTGTCTTATTGTTGACCTTGTCACGGATGTCGTCTGGAGAGGAGGACTAAGATGCGCAAGGTAAGGTGTTCGTCATTATAATGGAACAAACTAAACACTACCAAACAACAACGTGACGCTAATGAAACACTGCTAACAAGCAACATAACATAGACAATCACCCACAAACCACCATGACAAAACAGGCTACCCAAATATGGTTCCCAATCAGAGATAATGACTAGCACCTGTCTCTGATTGAGAGCCATATCAGGCCAAACACAGAAACAGACAAACTAGACACACAACATAGAATGCCCACTCAGATCACACCCTGACCAAAGAAAACATAGAAACAAACAAAGCAAGCTATGGTCAGGGCGTGACAGAACCCCTCCCCCCCAAGGTGCGGACTCCGGCCGCAAAACCTGAACCTATAGGGGAGTGTCTGTGTGGGCATCTGTCCGCGGTGGCGGCTCTGGCGCAGGACGTGGACCCTACTCCACCATAGTCTTAGTCCGCTTCTGTGGCCTCCTAGGAACGGCGACCTCGACGCCAACCTAGGACTGGCAACCCTACTAAAGGTTCCCACTGGACTGAAGGGCAGCTCAGGACTGAGGGTAGCTCAGGACTGAAGGGTAGCTCAGGACTGAAGGGTAGCTCAGGACTGGCTGATGGCTCTGTCGGCCCTGGCTGGCTGGTGGCTCTGGCAGCCCCTGGCTGGCTGGCGGCTCTGGCAGCCCCTGGCTGGCTGGAGGCTCTGGCAGCTCCTGGCTGGCTGGTGGCTCTGGCAGCTCCTGCATGGCTGGCGGCTCTGGCAGCTCCTGGCTGGCTGGTGGCTCTGGCAGCTCCTGCATGGCTGGCGGCTCTGGCAGCTCCTGGCTGGCTGGAGGCTCTGGCAGCTCCTGGCTGGCTGTTGGCTCTGGCAGCTCCTGCATGGCTGGCGGCTCTGGCAGCTCCTGGCTGGCTGGCGGCTCTGGCAGCTCCTGGCTGGCTGGCGGCTCTGGCAGCTCCTGGCTGGCTGGCGGCTCTGGCAGCTCCTGGCTGGCTGGCTGCTCTGGCAGCTCCTGGCTGACTGATGGCTCAGGACAGACTGGTGGCTCTAACAGCTCAGGACAGACGGAGACCCTAGCATCTCTGGGCAGACGGGAGACCCTAGCAGCTCTGGGTAGACGGGAGACTAGCAGCTCTGGGCAGACGGGAGGCTCTAGCAGCTCTGGGAAGACGGGAGACTCTAGCAGCTCTGGGAAGACGGGAGGCTCTAGCAGCTCTGGTCAGACGGGAGGCTCTGGTGGCTCAGGACAGGAGGAAGGCTCTAGCAGCTCTGGTCAGAGGGGAGGCTCTGGTGGCTCAGGACAGGAGGAAGGCTCTAGCAGCTCTGGTCAGACGGGAGGCTCTGGTGGCTCAGGACAGGAGGAAGGCTCTGGCAGCACTGGAGAGGAGGAAGCACCTGTAGGCAGAAGACGGCGAGACAGCCTGGTGTGGGGGGGCTGCCATCGGAGGGCTGGTGTGTGGAGGTGGCACTGGATAAACCGGACCGTGCAGGCGCACTGGAGCTCTTGAGCACCGAGCCTGCCCAACCTTACCTGGTTACATGTCCAGTCCTCCTTGCGCTGCTCTTGCTGCCGCTGCCTGTCGCCGCTTGGTCCTGTTCGTTTAATAGATGACGAAAAACACGAAATAAACTGTACAAAAACAATAAACAAATAAGGACCGTGACGCTATCATAAGGACTGTGCCGACACAAGCAACTAACATAGACAATCACCCACCAACAAACAGTGAAACCCAGGCTTCCTAAGTATGATTCTCAATCAGAGACAACTAATGACACCTGCCTCTGATTGAGAACCATACTAGGCAGAAACATAGAAATCCCCCAAATCATAGAAAAACAAACATAGACTGCCCACCCCAACTCACCCCCTGACCATACTAAATAATGACAGAAACAACAGAAATAAAGGTCAGAACGTGACACGTTATGTAAAAAAATGATAATTTGATTAGTAAATGACCTTGACTGCTGCCTTTCAACGGGTCAGGGACAACTGGTATTTTGTTCCATCACTCAACTGCTATGAATGAAAGATTCCCATTCTGCAGTTTCCTGGGGTCCGGTGTGGAGAAAAAACAATTTACCATGAGATAATTAGTTTGTAGAGTACACTATAGAGCTGCTAGATTATCTGTGAAATCACTTTTATTAGGGAAGACGGGGGTATATATATATTTGCCCGTCACGCTAACATGCAAATGTATGGCAGCCGTTGTTCAAAGAATGAAGAAAAAACAATCTGCCGTCAATCTGTTCTTTACGCTCCATCTATTTGTCCTACCATATGCACACACAATGCACACGCAATGCACACACAATGCACACACAATGCACACACAATGCACACACAATGCACACACAATGCACACACAATGCACACACAATACACACACAATGCACACACAATGCACACACAATGCACACACAATGCACACACAATGCACACACAATACACACAATGCACACACAATGCACACACAATGGACACACAATGCACACACAATGCACACACAATGCACACACAATGCACACACAATGCACACACAATACACACACAATACACACATAATACACACACAATACACACACAATGCACACACAATGCACACACAATGCACACACAATGCACACACAATACAC
The DNA here is from genome assembly GCF_021184085.1 of Oncorhynchus gorbuscha. NCBI lineage: Eukaryota > Metazoa > Chordata > Actinopteri > Salmoniformes > Salmonidae > Oncorhynchus > Oncorhynchus gorbuscha. The sequence goes on along the minus strand of NW_025748151.1, from coordinate 16,353 downwards.
ACACAATACACACACAATGCACACACAATGCACACACAATACACAGACAATACACACACAATACACACACAATACACACACAATACACACACAATGCACACACAATACACACAAATGCCACACAATGCACACACAATGCCACACAATGCACACACAATGCACACACAATACACAGACAATACACACACAATGCACACACAATGCACACACAATGCACACAAATGCACACACAATGCACACACAATGCACACACAATGCACACACAATGCACACACAATGCACACACAATACACACACAATGCACACACAATGCACACACAATGCACACACAATACACACACAATGCACACACAATGCACACACAATGCACACACAATGCACACACAATACACACACAATGCACACACAATGCACACACAATGCACACACAATACACACACAATACACACACAATACACACACAATGCACACACAATACACACACAATACACACACAATACACACACAATACACATGCATTCATCTTTCGTGTGCTCTCTCTCTCTCTCTCTCGCTCTCTCTCTCGCTCTCTCTCTCTCTCTCTCTCTCTCTCTCTCTCTCTCTATTTCTCTCTCTGTCTCTCTCTCTCTCTCTCTCTCTCTCTCTCTCTCTCTCTCTCTCTCTCTCTCTCTCTCTCTCTCTCTCTCTCTCTCTCTCTCTCTCTCTCTCTCTCTCTCTCTCTCTCTCTCTCTCTCTCTCTCTCTGTGTGTCTACAATGTCTCATCACAGAAGGCTGGAGAAATAATATAGACATTCATTTTGAAGTGCCCCCGTGTGTATGCTAGGGCAGGAGGACAGGGAGTGGAACATGAATGCTGAAACTAAACATCTTAGTTATTATTCTGGCCCAGCATCGAGCTGGGAATTATTTAAATAGTGATGTCTGAACAAGTAAGAAATACCTTTCTAGAGAAGTAGCTACGGCTGGGTCAGGGCTGGAATGAATTGTTTGTAGGATACTTGTAGATATTAGTTATTATATCCTAGTCCTGAGAGCGTAGGAGTCTCTGATTAGACACTGTGTGTCAACTGTAGAGTGGACACAACCAACACTGATCCTACAACCTACACTGATCCTACAACCTACACTGATCCTACAACCTACACTGATCCTACAACCTACACTGATCCTACAACCTACACTGATCCTACAACCTACACTGATCCTACAACCTACACGGACCCTACAACCTACACTGACCCTACAACCTACACTGATCCTACAACCTACACTGATCCTACAACCTACACTGATCCTACAACCTACACTGACCCTACAACCTACACTGATCCTACAACCTACACTGACCCTACAACCTACACTGATCCTACAACCTACACTGATCCTACAACCTACACTGATCCTACAACCTACACTGACCCTACAACCTACACGGACCCTACAACCTACACTGATCCTACAACCTACACTGATCCTACAACCTACACTGATCCTACAACCTACACTGACCCTACAACCTACACGGACCCTACAACCTACACTGATCCTACAGCCTACACGGACCCTACAACCTACACTGACCCTACACTGACCCTACAACCTACACTGACCCTACACTGACCCTACAACCTATACTGACCCTACAACCTACACTGACCCTACACTGACCCTACAAGCTACACTGACCCTACAACCTACACTGACCCTACACTGACCCTACAACCGACACTGACCTTACAACCTACACTGACCCTACAACCTACACTGACCCTACACTGACCCTACAACCTACACTGACCCAACAACCTACACTGACCCTACAACCTACACTGACCCTACAACCTAACTAACACTACAGAGCCCTAACTAACATGACAGAGAGCCCTAACTGACCCACTGACCCTACACTGACCCTACAACCTACACTGACCCAACAACCTACACTGACCCTACAACCTACACTGACCCTACAACCTATACTGACCCTACAACCTAACTAACACTACAGAGCCCTAACTAACATGACAGAGAGTCCTAACTAACACTAGAGAGACTAGAGAGCCCTAACTAACACTAGAGAGACTAGAGACCCTAACTAACACTAGAGAGACTAGAGAGCCCTAACTAACACTAGAGAGACTAGAGACCCTAACTAACACTAGAGAGACTAGAGAGCCCTAACTAACACTAGAGAGACTAGAGACCCTAACTAACACTAGAGAGACTAGAGAGCCCTAACTAACACTAGAGAGACTAGAGAGCCCTAACTAACACTAGAGAGACTAGAGAGCCCTAACTAACACTACAGAGCCCTAACTAACATTAGAGAGACTAGAGAGCCCTAACTAACACTAGAGAGACGACAGAGCCCTAACTAACACTAGAGAGACGACAGAGCCCTAACTAACACTAGAGAGACGACAGAGCCCTAACTAACACTAGAGAGACGACAGAGCCCTAACTAACACTAGAGAGACGACAGAGCCCTAACTAACACTAGAGAGACGACAGAGCCCTAACTAACACTAGAGAGACGACAGAGCCCTAACTAACACTAGAGAGACGACAGAGCCCTAACTAACACTAGAGAGACGACAGAGCCCTAACTAACACTAGAGAGACGACAGAGCCCTAACTAACACTAGAGAGACGACAGAGCCCTAACTAACACTAGAGAGACGACAGAGCCCTAACTAACACTAGAGAGACGACAGAGCCCTAACTAACACTAGAGAGCCCTAACTAACACTAGAGAGACTAGAGAGCCCTAACTAACACTAGAGAGACGACAGAGCCCTAACTAACACTACAGAGCCCTAACTAACACTAGAGAGACTAGAGAGCCCTAACTAACACTAGAGAGACGACAGAGCCCTAACTAACACTACAGAGCCCTAACTAACACTACAGAGCCCTAACTAACACTAGAGAGACGACAGAGCCCTAACTAACACGACAGAGAGCACTAACTTCATGTAGGATTTAATTTCTGAGCTAATAATTGACTCTCTTTGTTGGCTTGCGGAGGATCAGTGTTGAATGGGAAGGATTAGCCGGGAGATTTCCTTCACGACTCTACAGGGCGCCTCTCGGCGTGCCTGCAACGCCAGCATATGGAAGTCCATAGAGGTCAGGGTTAGATACAAGGTGCTGATTAACTAGCTGATGACGAATGAAATCGCTCTCCTGTAGATTTGAGTATATTTTGTTAAACTTTCAATTATGATAATCCCCCAAAAATGTGTACCATTACATTCATGCTCAATCGGTTGACATTTCCAAAGAGCTAACTGAAAATAGTCAGTCAATCTCCGGCTTGAAGCTTTAACGTGGCAGATCAATCTGTCTTATCTAGAACCGCTATACGGCGGCCATTTTGGAGATGACTGGAGTTTTAATGCAGAGAGGAAGCATTGAAGTAGATGTTTTCTCTTATTCTCATATGAGCACGTCAACATCATTCTTCACTTCCATAGGAGAAATGTCAGATTTATTCACTTCTCATTCTCTGGCTTTCAGAAGATAACTAAGAGGATAACTAAGAGGATAACTAAGATGATAACTACAAGGATAACTAAGAAGATAACTAAGAAGATAACTAAGAGGATAACTACAAGGATAACTAAGAAGATAACTAAGAAGATAACTAAGCTGATAACTACAAGGATAACTAAGAAGATAACTAAGATGATAACTAAGAGGATAACTAAGAGGATAACTACGAGGATAACTAAGAGGATAAAAAGATGATAACTAAGAGGGTAACTAAGATGATAACTACAAGGATAACTAAGAGGATAACTAAGAGGATAACTAAGAGGATAACTAAGAGGATAACTACAAGGATAACTAAGAGGATAACTAAGAGGATAACTAAGAGGATAACTAAGAGGATAACTACAAGGATAACTAAGATGATAACTACAAGGATAACTAAGAGGATAACTAAGATGATAACTACAAGGATAACTAAGAAGATAACTAAGAGGATAACTAAGATGATAACTAAGAGGATAACTAAGATGATAACTACAAGGATAACTACGAAGATAACTAAGAAGATAACTAAGAGGATAACTAAGAGGATAACTAAGATGATAACTACAAGGATAACTAAGAAGATAACTAAGAGGATAACTAAGAGGATAACTAAGAGGATAACTAAGAGGATAACTACAAGGATAACTAAGAAGATAACTAAGAGGATAACTAAGATGATAACTACAAGGATAACTAAGAAGATAACTAAGAGGATAACTAAGATGATAACTAAGAGGATAACTAAGAGGATAACTAAGATGATAACTACAAGGATAACTAAGAAGATAACTAGGAGGATAACTAAGATGATAACTAAGATGATAACTACAAGGATAACTAAGAGAATAACTAAGATGATAACTACAAGGATAACTACAAGGATAACTAAGAAGATAACTAAGAGGATAACTAAGAGGATAACTAAGAGGATAACTAAGAAGATAACTAAGAAGATAACTAAGAAGGTAACTAAGAGGATAACTAAGAAGATAACTAAGAGGATAACTAAGAAGATCTAAACAAATCAAATAGAGCAAGGTGGTGATGTCTGTGTGCTGCCTGTCTGTGTGCTGCCTGTCTGTGTGTGAGATGATGATGTGTGTGTGCTGCCTGTCTGTGTGTGAGATGATGATGTGTGTGTGCTGCCTGTCTGTGTGTCTGTGTGTATTCTGGATGACCAGGAGGACCCACTGTCCGTCTTCCTCTCAAAACCCTTACTCCCTTCATCCTCAAACGTCAAAAGCAATCAGAGGATCTGCCATCCAGCGTGCAAACCCTCCTCCGGTCATCGTGTCCTGTCTGCCTGGCTCTGAGTCTGAGCAGTGATTAAAACCCCTAATCTTCTCTCCCATCCAAGGAAAAACATTTTCCATGCTCAATCACCAGGGCAGGTACAAGCTTTTTGGGACGGACAACAGGGCCACCATGACGGCGTCCAGTGTAAGGATCTGTCAAGAAGTTGGCACAAGCCCAAATAATACACAATAGATTTTGTAGTGTTAAAATCAACACTTAAAGAAATACCTTTTAACACAGAGTACATATGGTCCCACTCTAAAGAGTGTAAAAATTACCGTGATTAAAATGTTATTATGGGTGTTACTGTAACACTTTGTAGTTAAAAAAAATGAACACTGCATTACACTTGCCAGTGTTACTGGTATGTAACACAAATCATAATTAGCATATTTCCCATTGTGCCTTTTCTTTTCGATTGAATTGTAGAGTTTACCACCCATTACTGTATTAGTGACAGAGACATGGCGAATGTTATCATTAAAATGTACTTTATGATAGTACATGACATATGTCATAAGGCCTTACTTTGAGGGCCTAGTTTAACCTTAACACAGTGGTGTTAGGAAACTCCTGGTTTACAGGCCGCATCAGACCTGCAAGTCACATTATGCTGGCTTGCAAAGTGATGTGTTTAATTCCGTTAGGAATACAGTCAGAGTTAGGATAACCAACAGTTTGAAATTGATTGTTATCACCATAACTGCTATTCCTGGGAGTGCTTTCTGATGAAGATCATCAAAGGTAAGTGGATATTTAAAATGCTATTTATGAACGCTACTGTCCCACATATCCCAGAGAGGTTAACACCAACACTTGGGGTTGTTTTACACCACTGAAAGTTAATTTCCCTCTTACAGAGTTAATTTTACTCCTGATTCAACACTAGAAAATGTTTGAAAAATCAACGCTTACCGAATTTGCTGTTTACCTCTCAGGCCAAACTTCTCAGCAACCTGCCAGTAACCTAAATCTGAGACAGTTGAAGTGACCCAAACGTCTCAGGCCTGCATAATGTGACTTGCAGGTCTGATGCGGCCTGTAAACCAGGAGTTTCCTAACACCACTGTGTTAAGGTTAAACTAGGCCATCAAAGTAAGGCCTTATGATATATGTAATGTATCATATTCAGCCCTCTGTCGGCCAGCAGGTAAACGATCCGGCCCGGATTGAATCAATAAGGTGGGAGAGGAGAGGCAGCGGTTACGGGCCGGAGCCGGGGGCGGAGTCGGAGTCGGATCTGGAGTCGGATCTGGAGTCGGAGCCGGAGTCGGAGCCGGAGTCGGAACCGGAGTAGGAGTAGGAGTCGGAGTCGGAGCAGGAGTCGGAGCAGGAGCAGGAGCTGGAGCCGGAGTCAGACTAGGAGTCAGACTAGGAGTCGGAACCGGAGTCGGAGTCGGAGTCGGAGTCGGAGCAGGAGCAGGAGCAGGAGCAGGAGCAGGAGCCGGAGCAGGAGTCGGAGCAGGAGTCGGAGTCGGAGTCGGAGTCGGAGTCGGAGTCGGAGTCGGAGTCGGAGTCGGAGTCGGAGTCGGAGTCGGAGTCGGAGTCAGAGCAGGAGTCGGAGCAGGAGCAGGAGTCGGAGCAGGAGTCGGAGTCGGAGCAGGAGCCGGAGCAGCGGCAGGAGCCGGAGTCGGAGTCGGAGCAGGAGTCGGAGTCGGAGCTGGAGCCGGAGTCGGAGCAGGAGTCGGAGTCGGAGCCGGAGCCGGAGCCGGAGCAGGAGCAGGAGCCGGAGTCGGAGTCGGAGTCGGAGCAGGAGTCGGAGTCGGAGCAGGAGCCGGAGTCGGAGCAGCGGCAGGAGCCGGAGCAGGAGTCGGAGCAGGAGCTGGAGCCGGAGTCGGAGCAGGAGCTGGAGCAGGAGTCGGAGCAGGAGCTGAGCTGTAGACAACATGATGGAAATGTAACTGGAAAACTGCAGGGGGGGAATATCTCTCACAGTTGCTCAGAAAAACAGACAGATACTAAACAGATAATAAAGAGATACGTTGAGGAACACTGAGGGACTTCTTGGGGAATCAGCCTCACAGAGCACAACAGTGAAGCCAAGGGGGTCACTTCAACTGTCTCTGGTTTAGGTTGTTGGCAATGACAGCCTCTAGGAGCAGTAGAGGGGTAAAGACTGCAGAGACCAGACAGGTAACTTGAACTGTGTAACCGTACCGGACATAGCTAGAGTTTAGGTTCCCGTCAACCACTGTGGAGCAGAGGGTGGAAAAACAGACTCACAGATACAGTATAAAGGTAGAGGGTGAGGAGGTCAGCTAAGTCAATCCCTTCAACTGTCAAACTCTACAGGGGAAAGCTAGGATGTATGTTCATGGGAAACAGACTCTCTTAATACAGGAACCAAGATTAGAAAGGTTCCCCTTTTATATGTTTACCAAAAAGAGGATAAGAGTTAAGAGTTTACCTGAAAAGACTGGAGGCGTGACAGATCCCTTCAACTGTCAGGCTTTACAGTCATACCAACAGAAGCTCTGTGAACCCAAGAGAATACTAGTTTATGTCAATGCATAGTTACTGAACTAAAGAAGGAATCCATTAACTTACACGCACGCACGCACGCACGCACGCACGCACGCACGCACGCACACACACACACACACACACACACACACACACACACACACGCACACACAGACACACACACACGCACACACGTGCACACGCACACGCACACAGACACACACACACACACACACGCACACACAGACACACACTCACACACTTTTTGCCCTCAGAACAGTCTCAATTTCATCAGGACATGGACTCTACAAGGTGTCTAAAGCGTTCCACAGGGATGCTGGCCCATGTTGACTCCACAAGGTGTCGAAAGCGTTCCACAGGGATGCTGGCCCATGTTGACTCCACAAGGTGTCGAAAGCGTTCCACAGGGATGCTGGCCCATGTTGACTCCACAAGGTGTCGAAAGCGTTCCACAGGGATGCTGGCCCATGTTGACTCCACAAGGTGTCGAAAGCGTTCCACAGGGATGCTGGCCCATGTTGACTCCACAAGGTGTCGAAAGCGTTCCACAGGGATGCTGGCCCATGTTGACTCCACAAGGTGTCGAAAGCGTTCCACAGGGATGCTGGCCCATGTTGACTCCACAAGGTGTCTAAAGCGTTCCACAGGGATGCTGGCCCATGTTGACTCCACAAGGTGTCTAAAGCGTTCCACAGGGATGCTGGCCCATGTTGACTCCACAAGGTGTCGAAAGCGTCCCACAGGGATGCTGGCCCATGTTGACTCCAATGCTTCCCACAGTTGTGTCAAGTTGGATGGTAGTGAATCTCCACTCCAAATAGCTCGTTCCATCTCATCCCCACAGATGCTCAATTGGATCGAGATCATGGTGACTGGGCAGGCCACCGCAGTAAACTGATTTCACTGTCGTGTCCGTGGAACCATTCCTGGACAATCTAAGCCTTGTGGGATGGGGCATTATCTTGCTGAAAAAAATGCTCTGCATAATTATTGCCTCCTTTGTTCGGTTTCATCAATGACCCGTTTTTAACCACTGGCCTTTGGCTGGATGGACCATTCTTAATACTCACGGGAAACTGTTGAGCGTGAAAAACCCAGCAGCTTTGCAGTTCTTGACACACTCCAACCCGGTGCTCCTGGCACCTACTGCCATACTCCATTCAAAGAAAATTCAATATTTTGTTTTGCCCGTTCACACTCTGAATGGCGCACAAACACAATCCCATGTCTCAAATCATTCTTTAACCTTGTGTCCTCCCCTTCCTCTACTCTGATTGAAGTGGATGATTTAATGAAAGGGATCATAGCTTTCAAGCCGGATTCACCTGGTCAGTCAGAAGAGCAGGTGTTCCTAATGCTTTGTACAGTCAGTGTATCATCCATTTCTAAAGGTAGATGTAAAATGGGGATAATCTGTGTTATTATCCCCTGGTTAGAAAACCGGGCTTTCAAATAGACCCTGCAGTTCTATGTCATTTTCCTGGTTGACACATGAATAAGGCTGTTGCGTGACATATTACCTATTACTGCCACAAAGGCATTCATGAGCCATGACTGCAGTACAAACCCACGTGTCCGTTGAGTCACGGTAATCTCCCTTTTATGCGCTTCGAATATTACGTTGGCCGCTCGCTAACGACCTGATGGCTAATGGCCTGGTACTCAGGGCTCTATTGTCCCTCGAGCCACTCTGACATCAATGCAAATGCAATCGAAAATCACATCAAAAACACCTATCATCAAAACAGTTATAATGCTTTTTGAAACTCACCTCAGTGTGATGATCAATTTGAAGAAAGAAGTTCAACAACAGAGTGTAACATATGGTTGTTGTTTCAATGCCTGACAACGATGTGGACATCGCTTTCTAAGTCATTCAAACCCCCTATACGCATATTAAAAGCCTATACAAATTCATAAGCCTATATATGAGCCCGTATATATGGGACGGCAGGGTAGCCTAGTGGTTAGAGCGTTGGACTAGTAACCGGAAGGTTGCAAGTTCAAACCCACAAGGTCCATATCTGTCGTTCTGCCCCTGAACAGGCAGTTAACCCACTGTTCCTAGGCTGTCATTGAAAATTAGAACTTTTTCTTAACTGACTTGCCTAGTTAAATAAAGATTTTTTTTAAACAATTAAGCCCGAAAATACCTGAATTTAAAAATGATGCTGCCTTTATAAAATACATAGTCTGGCAGAACAACGGACCGAGGCCATGCATTGCGTGTGCAGGGTAGTTTACAGAGGGAGCCTAACATTTTTATTCATTTGTATTATCCATTTCCTCTCTCCTCCTCTCTCCTCCTTTCCTCCTTTCCTCCTTTCCTCCTTTCTCAAGTGCTCAGAGAGATGTGGCTGTCAGCAGTTTAATGAAATACGTTTCATTGTGAAAACATGTTACTATCGATGTCCCCGAAACAGATTTCACTTGGTTTCGCAAATGAAGTACTGGGTAGCTACAGGAACAGACAGTACTGGGTAGCTACAGGAACAGACAGTACTGGGTAGCTGCAGGAACAGACAGTACTGGGTAGCTGCAGGAACAGACAGCACTGGGTAGCTGCAGGAACAGACAGTACTGGGTAGCTGCAGGAACAGACAGTACTGGGTAGCTGCAGGAACAGACAGCACTGGGTAGCTGCAGGAACAGACAGTACTGGGTAGCTGCAGGAACAGACAGTACTGGGTAGCTGCAGGAACAGACAGTACTGGGTAGCTACAGGAACAGACAGTACTGGGTAGCTACAGGAACAGACAGTACTGGGTAGCTACAGGAACAGACAGTACTGGGTAGCTACAGGAACAGACAGTACTGGGTAGCTACAGGAACAGACAGTACTTGGTAGCTGCAGGAACAGACAGTACTGGGTAGCTGCAGGAACAGACAGTACTGGGTAGCTGCAGTACTGGGTAGCTACAGGAACAGACAGTACTGGGTAGCTACAGGAACAGACAGTACTGGGTAGCTGCAGTACTGGGTAGCTACAGGAACAGATAGTACTGGGTAGCTGCAGTACTGGGTAGCTGCAGGAACAGACAGTACTGGGTAGCTGCAGTACTGGGTAGCTGCAGGAACAGACAGTACTGGGTAGCTGCAGTACTGGGTAGCTGCAGGAGTAGGGTTGGTGAGCCCATGGCATACAGAGTTCGGGGTGGCAATATCACCTGTCTCGTAGCGAGAGGCTGCATGCTGAGTGAAATAACCGAGTAGGCTACCCTGCATGATGGAAAAGCGAACTGGCGAGAAAGCGGCCTCCATTCGCTATTGGAAAGCATACAGGTGACAGGTATTTCCCCCCTGGCCATTCTATTTAAACTAATTGTACATATTAGTAAACATTACATTGAGAATAGTGTGATGAGTGAAAATGTGGCTGCTGTGCAGCCTGAGGCAAGGAACAAAGCACAAACATGTATTTTTTTGCGACTTTTTCAAATCATCTATAGACTATAGTCATATATATATATATATATATATACACTGCTCAAAAAAATAAAGGGAACACTTAAACAACACAATGTAACTCCAAGTCAATCACACTTCTGTGAAATCAAACTGTCCAATTAGGAAGCAACACTGATTGACAATATATTTCACATGCTGTTGTGCAAATGGAATAGACAACGGGTGGAAATTATAGGCATTCAGCAAGACACCCCCAATCAAATCAAAATCAAATCAAATCAAATTGTATTTGCCACATGCACATGGTTAGCAGATGTTAATGCGAGTGTAGTGGAATGCTTGTGCTTCTAGTTCCGACAATGCAGTGATAACCAACAAGTAATCTAACTAACAATTCCAAAACTACTGTCTTATACACAGTGTAAGGGGATAAGGAATATGTACATAAGGATATATGAATGAGTGATGGTACAGAGCAGCATAGGCAAGATACAGTAGATGGTATCGAGTACAGTATATACATATGAGATGAGTACGTAAACAAAGTGGCATAGTTAAAGTGGCTATGTCATGCAGGTAAAAGAGGACCCAAAAGCGACTTAACAGAAACAGAGTTTAATAATGTTCAAAACGGAATAACTGACATCCTCTAGATTTGTAGAGGGGAAAACAACTGGAGAAGCGGCCACAGACTGCAGGTCGCTTCGGGTAGGCGCAGGCCGTAGTCGACTGAGACACCTGCTCACACGCAGCGTCTGATGAAGGCACAAAACACGACAGGACAGGGTGATACACAATCACGGCAAAAAACACGACAGGACAGGGCGAAACGCAATCACAACATGGTGAATACAATACGAGGAACCGACGGAACAGGAACGGATCACAAAGGAATAAATAGGGAGTCTAATCAGGGGAAAGGATCGGGAACAGGTGTGGGAAGACTAAATGATGATTAGGGGAATAGGAACAGCTGGGAGCAGGAACGGAACGACAGAGAGAAGAGAGAGCGAGAGAGTGAGAGAGGGAGGGGGAGAGAGAAGGATAGAACCAAACAAGACCAGCAGAGGGAAACGAATAGCATGGGGAGCACAGGGACAAGACATGACAATAAATGACAAACATGACAGTACCCCCACTCACCGAGCGCCTCCTGGCGCACTCGAGGAGGAATCCTGGCGGCAACGGAGGAAATCATCGATGAGCGAACGGTCCAGCACGTCCCGAGACGGAACCCAACTCCTCTCCTCAGGACCGTAACCCTCCCAATCCACTAGGTATTGGTGACCCCGTCCCGAACGCATGTCCATAATTTTATGTACCTTGTAAATAGGTGCGCTCTCGACAAGGACGGGAGGGGGGGGGAAGACGAACGGGGGTGCGAAGAAAGGGCTTAACACAGGAGACATGGAAGACAGGATGGACGCGACGAAGATGTCGCGGAAGAAGCAGTCGCACAGCGACAGGATTGACGACCTGGGAGACACGGAACGGACCAATGAACCGCGGAGTCAACTTACGAGAAGCTGTCGTAAGAGGAAGGTTGCGAGTGGAAAGCCACACTCTCTGGCCGCAACAATACCTTGGACTCTTAATCCTGCGTTTATTGGCGGCTCTCACCGTCTGTGCCCTGTAACGGCAAAGTGCAGACCTCACCCTCCTCCAGGTGCGCTCACAACGTTGGACAAACGCTTGAGCGGAGGGAACGCTGGACTCGGCAAGCTGGGATGAGAACAGAGGAGGCTGGTAACCCAGACTACTCTGAAACGGAGATAACCCGGTAGCAGACGAAGGAAGCGAATTGTGAGCGTATTCTGCCCAGGGGAGCTGTTCTGCCCAAGACGCAGGGTTTCTGAAAGAAAGGCTGCGTAGTATGCGACCAATCGTCTGATTGGCCCTCTCTGCTTGACCGTTAGACTGGGGATGAAACCCGGAAGAGAGACTGACGGACGCACCAATCAAACGACAGAACTCCCTCCAAAACTGTGACGTGAATTGCGGACCTCTGTCTGAAACGGCGTCTAACGGGAGGCCATGAATTCTGAATACATTCTCAATAATGATTTGTGCCGTCTCCTTAGCGGAAGGAAGTTTAGCGAGGGAATGAAATGTGCCGCCTTAGAGAACCTATCGACAACCGTCAGAATCACAGTCTTCCCCGCAGACAAAGGCAGACCGGTAATGAAGTCTAAGGCAATGTGAGACCATGGTCGAGAAGGAATGGGGAGCGGTCTGAGACGACCGGCAGGAGGAGTTACCCGACTTAGTCTGCGCGCAGTCCGAACAGGCAGCCACGAAACGGCGCGTGTCACGCTCCTGAGTCGGCCACCAAAAGCGCTGGCGAATAGACGCAAGAGTGCCTCGAACACCGGGATGACCCGCTAACTTGGCAGAGTGAGCCCACTGAAGAACAGCCAGACGAGTGGAAACAGGAACGAAAAGGAGGTTACTAGGACAAGCGCGCGGCGACGCAGTGTGCGTGAGTGCTTGCTTAACCTGTCTTTCAATTCCCCAGACTGTTAACCCGACAACACGCCCATAAGGAAGAATCCCCTCGGGATCAGTAGAAGCCACAGAAGAACTAAACAGACGGGATAAGGCATCAGGCTTGGTGTTCTTGCTACCCGGACGGTAAGAAATCACAAACTCGAAACGAGCGAAAAACAACGCCCAACGAGCTTGACGGGCATTAAGTCGTTTGGCAGAACGGATGTACTCAAGGTTCTTATGGTCTGTCCAAACGACAAAAGGAACGGTCGCCCCTCCAACCACTGTCGCCATTCGCCTAGGGCTAAGCGGATGGCGAGCAGTTCACGGTTACCCACATCATAGTTGCGCTCAGATGGCGACAGGCGATGAGAAAAATAAGCGCAAGGATGAACCTTATCGTCAGACTGGAAGCGCTGGGATAGAATGGCTCCCACGCCTACCTCTGAAGCGTCAACCTCGACAATGAATTGTCTAGTGACGTCAGGAGTAACGAGGATAGGAGCGGACGTAAAACGTTCTTTTAGAAGATCAAAAGCTCCCTGGGCGGAACCGGACCACTTAAAACACGTCTTGACAGAAGTAAGAGCTGTGAGAGGGGCAGCAACTTGACCGAAATTACGAATGAAACGCCGATAGAAATTAGCGAAACCTAAAAAGCGCTGCAACTCGACACGTGACCTTGGAACGGGCCAATCACTGACAGCTTGGACCTTAGCGGAATCCATCTGAATGCCTTCAGCGGAAATAACGGAACCGAGAAAAGTAACGGAGGAGACATGAAAAGAGCACTTCTCAGCCTTTACGTAGAGACAATTCTCTAAAAGGCGCTGTAGAACACGTCGAACGTGCTGAACATGAATCTCGAGTGACGGAGAAAAAATCAGGATATCGTCAAGATAGACAAAAACAAAAATGTTCAGCATGTCTCTCAGAACATCATTAACTAATGCCTGAAAAACAGCTGGCGCATTGGCGAGACCGAACGGCAGAACCCGGTACTCAAAATGCCCTAACGGAGTATTTAACGCCGTTTTCCACTCGTCCCCCTCTCTGATGCGCACGAGATGGTAAGCGTTACGAAGGTCCAACTTAGTAAAGCACCTGGCTCCCTGCAGAATCTCGAAGGCTGATGACATAAGGGGAAGCGGATAACGATTCTTAACCGTTATGTCATTCAGCCCTCGATAATCCACGCAGGGGCGCAGAGTACCGTCCTTCTTCTTAACAAAAAAGAACCCCGCCCCGGCCGGAGAGGAAGAAGGCACTATGGTACCGGCGTCAAGAGACACAGACAAATAATCCTCGAGAGCCTTACGTTCGGGAGCCGACAGAGAGTATAGTCTACCTCGAGGAGGAGTGGTCCCCGGAAGGAGATCAATACTACAATCATACGACCGGTGAGGAGGAAGGGAGTTGGCTCGGGACCGACTGAAGACCGTGCGCAGATCATGATATTCCTCCGGCACTCCTGTCAAATCGCCAGGTTCCTCCTGAGAAGTAGGGACAGAAGAAATGGGAGGGATGGCAGACATTAAACACTTCACATGACAAGAAACGTTCCAGGATAGGATAGAATTACTAGACCAATTAATAGAAGGATTATGACATACAAGCCAGGGGTGACCCAAAACAACAGGTGTAAACGGTGAACGGAAAATCAAAAAAGACATAGTCTCACTGTGGTTACCAGATACTGTGAGAGTTAAAGGTAGTGTCTCAAATTTGATACTGGGAAGATGACTACCATCTAAGGCAAACATGGGCGTAGGCCTGTCTAACGGTCTGAAAGGAATGTTATGTTTCCGAGCCCATGCTTCGTCCATGAAACAACCCTCAGCCCCAGAGTCAATCAAAGCTCTGCATGTAGCACCCGAACCGGTCCAGCGTAGATGGACCGACATAGTAGTACAAGATCTAGATGAAGGGACCTGAGT
The DNA here is from genome assembly GCF_021184085.1 of Oncorhynchus gorbuscha. Taxonomy (NCBI): domain Eukaryota; kingdom Metazoa; phylum Chordata; class Actinopteri; order Salmoniformes; family Salmonidae; genus Oncorhynchus; species Oncorhynchus gorbuscha. Next base: position 1,200 of record NW_025748151.1, on the reverse strand, counting down.
AGTAGCGCTCACCAGTAGCCCTCCGCTTACTGATGGGCTCTGGCCTCTTACTGGACATGAAATAACAAAATGTCCAGCAACTCCATAATAGAGGCACAGGCGGTTGGTGATCCTCTGTTCCCTCTCCTTATTCGAGATGCGAATCCCTCCCAGCTGCATGGGCTCAGTCTCAAAGCCAGAGGAGGGAGATGGTTGCGATGCGGAGCAGGGAAACACCGTTGATGCGAGCTCTCTTCCACGAGCCCGGTGACGAAGATCTACCCGTCGTTCTATGCGGATGGCGAGAGCAATCAAAGAGTCCACATCTGAAGGAACCTCCCGGGAGAGAATCTCATCCTTAACCGCTGCGTGGAGTCCCTCCAGAAAACGAGCGAGCAGCGCCGGCTCGTTCCACTCACTAGAGGCAGCAAGAGTGCGAAACTCAATGGAATAATCCGTTATGGACCGTTCACCTTGGCATAAGGAAGCCAGGGCCCTAGAAGCCTCCTCACCAAAAACTGAACGGTCAAAAACCCGAATCATCTCCTCTTTAAAGTTCTGGAATCTGTTAGAGCAATCAGCCCTTGCCTCCCAGATAGCTGTGCCCCATTCTCGAGCCCGGCCAGTAAGGAGTGAAATGGCGTAAGCAACCCGAGCTCTCTCTCTAGAGTATGTGTGGGGTTGGAGAGAGAACACAATCTCACACTGCGTGAGAAAGGAGCGGCACTCAGTGGGCTGCCCGGAGTAGCAAGGTGGGTTATTAACCCTGGGTTCTGGAGGCTCGGCAGGCCAGGGAGTAACAGGTGGCACGAGACGTAGACTCTGGAACTGTCCAGAGAGGTCGGAAACCTGAGCGGCCAGGTTCTCCACGGCATGGCGAGCAGCAGACAATTCCTGCTCGTGTCTGCCGAGCATGGCTCCTTGGAACTCGACGGCAGTGTAACGAGCGTCTGAAGTCGCTGGGTCCATTCCTTGGTCGGTTCCTTCTGTCATGCAGGTAAAGAGGACCCAAAAGCGACTTAACAGAAACAGAGTTTAATAATGTTCAAAACGGAATAACTGACATCCTCTAGATTTGTAGAGGGGAAAACAACTGGAGAAGCGGCCACAGACTGCAGGTCGCTTCGGGTAGCGCAGGCCGTAGTCGACTGAGACACCTGCTCACACGCAGCGTCTGATGAAGGCACAAAACACGACAGGACAGGGTGATACACAATCACG
>NW_025748150.1:0-39685 GCF_021184085.1 Oncorhynchus gorbuscha | reverse complement strand
AGTCCAGTCTCTCTCGCTCTCAGTCTCCCAGTCTCTCTCGCTCCAGTCTCCCAGTCTCTCTCGCTCAGTCTCCCAGTCTCTCTCGCTCAGTCTCCCAGTCTCTCTCGCTCTCAGTCTCCCAGTCTCTCTCGCTCTCAGTCTCCCAGTCTCTCTCGCTCTCAGTCTCCCAGTCTCTCTCTCAGTCTCTCTCTCGCAGTCTCCCAGTGTCTCAGTCTCCCAGTCTCTCTCGCTCTCAGTCTCCCAGTCTCTCTCGCTCTCAGTCTCCCAGTCTCTCTCGCTCTCAGTCTCCTCAGTCTCCCAGTCTCTCTGCTCTCAGTCTCCCCAGTCTCTCTCGCTCTCAGTCTCCCAGTCTCTCTCGCTCTCCAGTCTCCCAGTCTCTCTCGCTCTCCAGTCTCCCAGTCTCTCTCGCTCTCAGTCTCCCAGTCTCTCGCTCTCCAGTCTCTCTCGCTCTCCCAGTCTCCCAGTCTCTCTCGCTCTCAGTATCCCAGTCTCTCTCCCAGTCTCTCTCAGTCTCCCAGTCCCAGTCTCTCGCTCTCAGTCCCAGTCTCTCTCGCTCTCTCAGTCCCAGTCTCTCTCGCTCTCTGACTCCCAGTCTCTCTCGCTCTCTCAGTCCCAGTCTCTCTCGCTCTCTCAGTCCCAGTCTCTCTCGCTCTGTCTCCCAGTCTCTCTCGCTCTGTCTCCCAGTCTCTCTCGTCCCAGTCTCTCTCGCCCAGTCTCTCTCGTCCCAGTCTCTCTCGTCCCAGTCTCTCTCGTCCCAGTCTCTCTCGTCCCAGTCTCTCTCGTCCCAGTCTCTCTCGTCCCAGTCTCTCTCGTCCCAGTCTCTCTCGCTCTGTCTCCCAGTCTCTCTCTCTGTCTCCCAGTCTCCCAGCTCTGTCTCCCAGTCTCTCTCTCGTCCCAGTCTCTCTCGTCCCAGTCTCTCTCGTCCCAGTCTCTCTCGTCCCAGTCTCTCTGCGTCCCAGTCTCTCTCAGTCCCAGTCTCTCTCGTCCCAGTCTCTCAGTCCCAGTCTCTCTCGCCCAGTCTCAGTATCCCTGTCTCTCTGCGCTCTCAGTATCCCAGTCTCTCTCGCTCTCAGTATCCCAGTCTCTCTCGCTCTCAGTATCCCAGTCTCTCTCGCTCTCAGTATCCCAGTCTCTCTCGCTCTCAGTATCCCAGTCTCTCTCGCTCTCAGTATCCCAGTCTCTCTCAGTATCCCAGTCTCTCTCAGTATCCCAGTCTCTCTCAGTATCCCAGTCGCTCTCAGTATCCCAGTCGCTCTCAGTATCCCAGTCGCTCTCAGTATCCCAGTCGCTCTCAGTATCCCAGTCGCTCTCAGTATCCCAGTCGCTCTCAGTATCCCAGTCGCTCTCAGTATCCCAGTCGCTCTCAGTATCCCAGTCGCTCTCAGTATCCCAGTCGCTCTCAGTATCCCAGTCTCTCTCGCTCTCAGTATCCCAGTCTCTCAGTATCCCAGTCTCTCTCGCTCAGTCTCCCAGTCTCTCTCGCTCAGTCTCCCAGTCTCTCTCGCTCAGTCTCCCAGTCTCTCTCACGCTCTGTCTCCCAGTCTCTCTCGCTCTCTGTCTCCCAGTCTCTCTCGCTCTCAGTCTCCCAGTCTCTCTCGCTCTCAGTCTCCCAGTCTCTCTCAGCTCCTGTCTCCCAGTCTCTCTCGCTCTCCAGTCTCCCAGTCTCTCTCGCTCTCAGTCTCCCAGTCTCTCTCGCTCTCAGTCTCCCAGTCTCTCTCGCTCTCTCAGTCTCCCAGTCTCTCTGCTCTCAGTCTCCCAGTCTCTCTCGCTCTCAGTCTCCCAGTCTCTCTCGCTCTCAGTCTCCCAGTCTCTCTCGCTCTCAGTCTCCCAGTCTCTCTCGCTCTCAGTCTCCCAGTCTCTCTCGCTCTCAGTCTCCCAGTCTCTCTCGCTCTCAGTCTCCCCAGTCTCTCTCGCTCTCAGTCTCCCAGTCTCTCTCGCTCTCAGTCTCCCAGTCTCTCTCTCGCTCTCAGTCTCCCAGTCTCTCTCGCTCTCAGTCTCCCAGTCTCTCTCGCTCTCAGTCTCCCAGTCTCTCTCTCGCTCTCAGTCTCCCAGTCTCTCTCGCTCTCAGTCTCCCAGTCTCTCTCGCTCTCAGTCTCCCAGTCTCTCTCCGCTCTCAGTCTCCCAGTCTCTCTCGCTCTCAGTCTCCCAGTCTCTCTCGCTCTCAGTCTCCCAGTCTCTCTCGCTCCCAGTCTCAGTCTCAGTCTCAGTCTCTCTCGCTCTCAGTCTCCCAGTCTCTCTCGCTCTCAGTCTCCCAGTCTCTCTCGCTCTCAGTCTCCCAGTCTCTCTCGCTCTCAGTCTCCCAGTCTCTCTCGCTCTCAGTCTCCCAGTCTCTCTCGCTCTCAGTCTCCCAGTCTCTCTCGCTCTCTCAGTCTCTCCCAGTCTCTCTCGCTCTCTCAGTCTCTCTCGCTCTCTCAGTCCCAGTCTCTCTCGCTCTCTCAGTCCCAGTCTCTCTCGCTCTCTCCCAGTCTCTCTCGCTCTCCCAGTCTCTCTCTCGCTCTCAGTCTCCCAGTCTCTCGCTCTCTCAGTCCCTCTCAGTCTCTCTCGCTCTCTCAGTCTCTCTCGCTCTCTCAGTCCCAGTCTCTCTCGCTCTCTCAGTCCCAGTCTCTCTCGCTCTCTCAGTCCCAGTCTCTCTCGCTCTCTCAGTCCCAGTCTCTCTCGCTCTCTCAGTCCCAGTCTCTCTCGCTCTCTCAGTCCCAGTCTCTCTCGCTCTCTCAGTCCCAGTCTCTCTCGCTCTCTCAGTCCCAGTCTCTCTCGCTCTCTCAGTCCCAGTCTCTCTCGCTCTCTCAGTCCCAGTCTCTCTCGCTCTCTCAGTCCCAGTCTCTCTCGCTCTCTGACTCCCAGTCTCTCTCGCTCTCTGACTCCCAGTCTCTCTCGCTCTCTGACTCCCAGTCTCTCTCGCTCTCTGACTCCCAGTCTCTCTCGCTCTCTGACTCCCAGTCTCTCTCGCTCTCTGACTCCCAGTCTCTCTCGCTCTCTGACTCCCAGTCTCTCTCGCTCTCTGACTCCCAGTCTCTCTCGCTCTCTGACTCCCAGTCTCTCTCGCTCTCTGACTCCCAGTCTCTCTCGCTCTGTCTCCCAGTCTCTCTCGCTCTGTCTCCCAGTCTCTCTCGCTCTGTCTCCCAGTCTCTCTCGCTCTCTGACTCCCAGTCTCTCTCGCTCTGTCTCCCAGTCTCTCTCGCTCTCCCTCTCCCAGTCTCTCAGTCTCTCACAGTCTCTCAGTCTCTCACAGTCTCTCAGTATCCCAGTCTCTCTCAGTCTCCCAGTCTCTCTCAGTCTCCCAGTCTCTCTCAGTCTCCCAGTCTCTCTCAGTCTCTCTCAGTCTCCCAGTCTCCCAGTCTCTCTCAGTCTCCCAGTCTCTCTCAGTCTCCCAGTCTCTCTCAGTCTCCCAGTCTCTCCCAGTCTCTCTCAGTCTCCCAGTCTCTCCCTCGCTCTCAGTCTCTCCCTCGCTCTCAGTCTCTCCCTCGCTCTCAGTCTCTCCCTCGCTCTCAGTCTCTCCCTCGCTCTCAGTCTCTCCCTCGCTCTCAGTCTCTCCCTCGCTCTCAGTCTCTCCCTCGCTCTCAGTCTCTCCCTCGCTCTCAGTCTCTCTCGCTCTCAGTCTCCCTCGCTCTCAGTCTCCCAGTCTCTCCAGTCTCTCTCAGTCTCCCAGTCTCTCTCAGTCTCCCAGTCTCTCTCAGTCTCCCTCAGTCGCTCTCAGTCTCCTAGTCGCTCTCAGTCTCCCTCGCTCTCAGTCTCCTAGTCTCTCTCGCTCTCATTCTCCCAGTCTCTCTCGCTTTCTCTCTCTCTCGCTTTCTCTCTCTCTAGCTCTCTCTCTCTCTCTCTCTCCCAGGCTCTCTCTCTCGCTCTCTCTCCCAGGCTCTCTCTCTCGCTCTCTCTCCCAGGCTCTCTCGCTCTCTCTCGCTCCCAGGCACTCTCTCGCTCTCTCGCTCCCAGGCACTTTCGCTTTTCTCGCTCTTCGCTCCCCAGGCTTTCTTCGCTCCTAGGTTCTCTCTCGCTCTCTTTCCTCGCTCCCAGGCTCTCTCGCTCTCGCTTCGGCTCTCGCTCCTCCCAGGCTTTCTCTCGCTCCCAGGCTTTCTCGCTCCCAGGCTCTCTCGCTCCCAGGCTTCTCTCTCGCTCCCAGGCTCTCTCTCCGCTCCCAGGTTTCTCTTCGCTCCCCTAGGTTTCTCTCTCTCGCTTCCCTAGGCTCTCTCTCTTCGCTCCCAGGTTTTCTCTCGTTCTAGGCTCTCTTCGCTCCCAGGCTCGTCTCTCGCCCCCAGGCTCTCTCTCGCTCCCAGGCTCTCTCTCGCTCCCAGGCTCTCTCTCTCGCTCCCAGGCTCTCTCTCTCGCTCCCAGGCTGTCTCTCTCGCTCCCAGGCTGTCTCTCTCGCTCCCAGGCTCTCTCTGTCTCTCTCGCTCCCAGGCTCTCTCTGTCTCTCTCGCTCCCAGGCTCTCTCTCTCTCTCTCTCTCTCTCTCGCTCTCTCTCTCTCTCTCTCTCTCTCTCTCTCTCTCTCGCTCTCTCTCTCTCTCTCTCTCTCGCTCTCTCTCTCTCGCTCTCTCTCTCTCTCTCGCTCCCAGGCTCTCTCTCTCTCTCTCTCTCGCTCCCAGGCTCTCTCTCTCTCTCTCTCGCTCCCAGGGTCTCTCTCGCTCCCAGGCTCTCTCTCTCTCTCCCAGGCTCTCTCTCTCTCCCAGGCTCTCTCTCTCTCTCGCTCCCAGGCTCTCTCTCTCTCTCGCTCCCAGGCTCTCTCTCTCTCTCGCTCCCAGGCTCTCTCTCTCTCTCGCTCCCAGGCTCTCTCTCTCTCTCGCTCCCAGGCTCTCTCTCTCTCTCGCTCCCAGGCTCTCTCGCTCCCAGGCTCTCTCGCTCCCAGGCTCTCTCGCTCCCAGGCTCTCTCGCTCCCAGTCTCTCGCTCTCCCAGTCTCTCGCTCTCCCAGTCTCTCGCTCTCCCAGTCTCTCGCTCTCCCAGTCTCTCGCTCTCCCAGTCTCTCGCTCTCCCAGTCTCTCGCTCTCCCAGTCTCTCGCTCTCCCAGTCTCTCGCTCTCAGTGTCTCTCTCGCTCTCAGTGTCTCCCTCGCTCTCAGTGTCTCCCTCGCTCTCAGTGTCTCCCTCGCTCTCAGTGTCTCCCTCGCTCTCAGTCTCTCGCTCTCAGTGTCTCCTCGCTCTCCCAGTCTCTCGCTCTCCCAGTGTCTCTCTCGCTCTCCCAGTGTCTCCCTCGCTCTCAGTGTCTCCCTCGCTCTCAGTGTCTCCCTCGCTCTCAGTGTCTCCCTCGCTCTCAGTGTCTCCCTCGCTCTCAGTGTCTCCCTCGCTCTCAGTGTCTCCCTCGCTCTCAGTGTCTCCCTCGCTCTCAGTGTCTCCCTCGCTCTCAGTCTCTCCCTCGCTCTCAGTCTCTCCCTCGCTCTCAGTCTCTCCCTCGCTCTCAGTCTCTCCCTCGCTCTCAGTCTCCTAGTCTCCCTCGCTCTCAGTCTCCCTCGCTCTCAGTCTCCTAGTCTCCCTCGCTCTCAGTCTCCTAGTCTCCTCGCTCTCAGTCTCCTAGTCTCCCTCGCTCTCAGTCTCCTAGTCTCCCTCGCTCTCAGTCTCCTAGTCTCCCTCGCTCTCAGTCTCCTAGTCTCCCTCGCTCTCAGTCTCCTAGTCTCCCTCGCTCTCAGTCTCCTAGTCTCCCTCGCTCTCAGTCTCCTAGTCTCCTCGCTCTCTCTCCTAGTCTCTCTCGCTCCCAGGCTCTCTCTCGCTCCCAGGCTCTCTCTCGCTCCCAGGCTCTCTCTCGCTCCCAGGCTCTCTCTCGCTCCCAGGTTTCTCTCGCTCCCAGGCTCTCTCCCTCGCTCCCAGGCTCTCTCGCTCCCAGGTTTTCTCTCGCTCCCAGGCTCTCTCGCTCCCAGGTTTCTCTCGCTCCCAGGCTCTCTCTTCGCTCCCAGGTTTCTCTTCGCTCCCAGGCTCTCTCTTCGCTCCTAGGTTTTCTTCGCTCCCCAGGTCTCTCGGTTTCTCTCTCGCTCCCAGGTTTTCTCTCTCTCGCTCTCTCTCGCTCCCAGGCACTCTCTCGCTCTCTATCGCTCCCAGGCACTCTCTCGCTCTCTCTCGCTCCCAGGCACTCTCTCGCTCTCTCTCGCTCCCAGGCACTTTCTTTCTCTCTCGCTCTCTCTCGCTCCCAGGCTCTCTCTCGCTCCCAGGCTCTCTCTCCCAGGCTCTCTCTCGCTCCCAGGCTCTCTCTCGCTCCTCAGCTCCCCTCTCGCTCTCCCCCAGGATCTCTCTCTCTATCTCTCTCTCTCCCAGGCTCTCTCTCGCTCGCTCCCAGGCTTCTCTTCGCTCTCTCTCTCGCTCCCAGGTTTTCTCTCTCTCCCAGGGCTCTCTCTTTCTCTCTCGCTCCAGGCTCTTTCTCTCTCTAGCTCAGGCTCTCTCTCTCTCTCTCAGGCTCTCTCTCGCTCTCTCTCTCTCTCGCTCCCAGGCTCTCTTTCTCTCTCTCGCTCGGCTCTCTTTCTCTCTCTCTCTCCCAGGCTCTTTCTCTCTCGCTCCCAGGCTCTTTCTCTCTCTCGCTCCCAGGCTCTCTTCTCTCTCTCGCTCCCAGGCTCTCTCTCTCTCTCGCTCCCAGGCTCTCTCTCTCTCTCTCTCGCTCCCCAGGCTCTCTCTCTCTCTCGCTCCCAGGCTCTCTTTCTCTCTCTCGCTCCCAGGCTCTCTCTCTCTCTCGCTCCCAGGCTCTCTCTCTCTCTCGCTCCCAGGCTCTCTCTCTCTCGCTCCCAGGCTCTCTCTCTCTCTCGCTCCCAGGCTCTCTCTCTCTCTCGCTCCCAGGCTCTCTCTCTCTCTCGCTCCCAGGCTCTCTCTCTCTCTCGCTCCCAGGCTCTCTCTCTCTCTCGCTCCCAGGCTCTCTCTCTCTCTCTCCCAGGCTCTCTCTCTCCCAGGCTCTCTCTCTCCCAGGCTCTCTCTCGCTCCCAGGCCCTCTCTCTCTCTAGCTCCCAGGCTCTCTCTCTCTCTAGCTCGCAGGCTCTTTCTCTCTCTAGCTCCCAGGCTCTCTTTCTCTCTCTCGCTCCCAGGCTCTCTTTCTCTCTCTCGCTCCCAGGCTCTCTTTCTCTCTCTCGCTCCCAGGCTCTTTTCTCTCTCTCTCTCGCTCCCAGGATCTCTCGCTCTCTCTCTCTCGCTCCCAGGCTCTCTCTCTCGCTCCCAGGCTCTCTCACTCTCTGCTCCCAGGCTCTCTCTCTCTCTCGCTCCCAGGCTCTCTCTCTCTCGCTCCTCTCTCTCTCTCTCCCAGGTTTCTCTCTCGCTCCCAGGCTTCTCTCTCGCTCCCAGGCTCTCTCTCTCTCTCTCTCTCGCTCCCAGGCTCTCACTCTCGCTCCCAGGCTCTCTCTCTCTCTCTCTCTCGCTCCCAGGCTCTCTCCTCTCTCGCTCCCAGGCTCTCTTCTCTCTCTCGCTCCCAGGCTCTCTTTCTCTCTCTCAAGTCTCTCCCAGGATCTCTCTCTCTCTCTCGCTCCCAGGATCTCTCTCTCTCTCTCTCGCTCCCAGGATCTCTCTCTCTCTCTCCCAGGATCTCTCTCTCGCTCTCTCTCTCTCAGGTCTCTCTCTCTCTCTCTCTCTCGCTCCCAGGCTCTCTCTCTCTCTCTCTCTCTCTCTCTCTCTCTCCTCTAGGCTCTCTCTCTCTCTCTCTCTCTCCCAGGCAGGCTCTCTCTCTCAATCCCAGGCTCTCTCTCCCAGGCTCTCTCTCGCTCCCAGGCTCTCTCTCGCTCCCAGGCTCTCTCTCTCTCTCTCTCGCTCCCAGGCTCTCTCTCTCTCTCTCTCGCTCCCAGGCTCTCTCTCTCTCTCTCTCTCTCTCTCTCTCTCTCGCTCCCAGGCTCTCTCTCTCTCTCTCTCTCCCAGGCTCTCTCTCTCTCTCTCTCTCTCTCTCTCTCTCTCCCAGGCTCTCTCTCTCTCTCTCTCTCTCCCAGGCTCTCTCTCTCCCCAGGCTCTCTCTCTCTCCCAGGCTCTCTCTCTCCCAGGCTCTCTCTCTCCCCCAGGCTCTCTCTCTCCCCCAGGCTCTCTCTCTCCCAGGCTCTCTCTCTCCCAGGCTCTCTCTCTCCCAGGCTCTCTCTCTCCCAGTCTCTCTCGCTCTCCCAGTCTCTCTCGCTCTCCCAGTCTCTCTCGCTCTCCCAGTCTCTCTCGCTCTCCCAGTCTCTCTCGCTCTCCCAGTCTCTCTCGCTCTCCCAGTCTCTCTCGCTCTCCCAGTCTCTCTCGCTCTCCCAGTCTCTCTCGCTCTCCCAGTCTCTCTGAGTCTCCCAGTCTCTCTGAGTCTCTCAGTCTCCCAGTCTCTCTGAGTCTCTCAGTCTCCCAGTCTCTCTCAGTCTCCCAGTCTCCCAGTCTCTCTCAGTCTCTCTCAGTCTCCCAGTCTCTCTCAGTCTCCCAGTCTCTCTCGCTCTCCCAGTCTCTCTCGCTCTCCCAGTCTCTCTCGCTCTCCCAGTCTCTCTCGCTCTCCCAGTCTCTCTCGCTCTCCCAGTCTCTCTCGCTCTCCCAGTCTCTCTCGCTCTCCCAGTCTCTCTGAGTCTCTCAGTCTCCCAGTCTCTCTGAGTCTCTCAGTCTCTCTCAGTCTCCCAGTCTCTCTCAGTCTCTCTCAGTCTCTCTCAGTCTCCCAGTCTCTCAGTCTCCCAGTCTCTCTCAGTCTCTCTCAGTCTCCCAGTCTCTCTCAGTCTCCCAGTCTCTCTCAGTCTCCCAGTCTCTCTCAGTCTCTCAGTCTCCCAGTCTCTCAGTCTCCCAGTCTCTCTCAGTCTCCCAGTCTCTCTCAGTCTCCCAGTCTCTCTCAGTCTCCCAGTCTCCCAGTCTCTCTGAGTCTCTCAGTCTCCCAGTCTCTCTCAGTCTCTCAGTCTCCCAGTCTCTCTCAGTCTCTCTCAGTCTCTCTCAGTCTCCCAGTCTCTCTCAGTCTCCCAGTCTCTCTCAGTCTCCCAGTCTCCCAGTCTCTCAGTCTCCCAGTCTCCCAGTCTCTCAGTCTCCCAGTCTCTCTCAGTCTCCCAGTCTCTCTCAGTCTCCCAGTCTCTCTCAGTCTCCCAGTCGCTCTCAGTCTCCCAGTCGCTCTCAGTCTCCCTCGCTCTCAGTCTCCCTCGCTCTCAGTGTCTCTCTCTCAGTCTCCCTCGCTCTCTCAGTCTCCCTCGCAGTCTCCCTCGCTCTCTCAGTCTCCCTCGCTCTCTCAGTCTCCCAGTCTCTCTCAGTCTCCCAGTCTCTCAGTCTCTCGCTCTCTCAGTCTCCCTCGCTCTCTCAGTCTCCCAGTCTCTCTCAGTCTCTCTCGCTCTCTCAGTCTCTCTCGCTCTCTCAGTCTCCCTCGCTCTCTCAGTCTCCTCGCTCTCAGTCTCCCTCGCTCTCTCAGTCTCCCAGTCTCAGTCTCCCTCGCTCTCTCAGTCTCCCAGTCTCCTCGCTCTCAGTCTCCTCGCTCTCTCAGTCTCCTCAGTCTCCCAGTCTCTCTCGCTCTCAGTCTCCCAGTCTCTCGCTCAGTCTCCTCAGTCTCTCAGTCTCCCTCGCTCTCAGTCTCCCCTCGCTCTCTCAGTCTCCCGCTCTCTCAGTCTCCCTCGCTCTCTCAGTCTCCCTCGCTCTCTCAGTCTCCCTCGCTCTCTCAGTCTCCCAGTCTCCCTCGCTCTCTCAGTCTCCCTCGCTCTCAGTCTCCCAGTCTCTCTCGCTCTCAGTCTCCCAGTCTCTCTCGCTCTCAGTCTCCCAGTCTCTCTCAGTCTACCAGTCTCTCTCGCTCTCATTCTCCCAGTCTCTCTCGCTCTCATTCTCCCAGTCTCTCTCGCTTTCTCTCTCTCTCTCTCTCCCAGGCTCTCTCTCGCTCCCAGGCTCTCTCTCGCTCCCAGGCTCTCTCTCGCTCCCAGGCTCTCTCTCGCTCCCAGGCTCTCTCTCGCTCCCAGGCTCTCTCTCGCTCCCAGGCTCTCTCTCGCTCCCAGGCTCTCTCTCGCTCCCAGGCTCTCTCTCGCTCCCAGGCTCTCTCTCGCTCCCAGGCTCTCTCTCGCTCCCAGGCTCTCTCTCGCTCTCAGTCTCCCAGTCGCTCTCAGTCTCCCAGTCGCTCTCAGTCTCCCAGTCGCTCTCAGTCTCCCAGTCGCTCTCAGTCTCCCAGTCGCTCTCAGTCTCCCAGTCGCTCTCAGTCTCCCAGTCGCTCTCAGTCTCCCAGTCGCTCTCAGTCTCCCAGTCGCTCTCAGTCTCCCAGTCGCTCTCAGTCTCCCAGTCGCTCTCAGTCTCCCAGTCGCTCTCAGTCTCTCCCTCGCTCTCTCAGTCTCTCCCTCGCTCTCTCAGTCTCTCCCTCGCTCTCTCAGTCTCTCCCTCGCTCTCTCAGTCTCTCCCTCGCTCTCTCAGTCTCTCCCTCGCTCTCTCAGTCTCTCCCTCGCTCTCTCAGTCTCTCCCTCGCTCTCTCAGTCTCTCCCTCGCTCTCTCAGTCTCTCCCTCGCTCTCTCAGTCTCTCCTCGCTCTCTCAGTCTCTCCTCGCTCTCTCAGTCTCTCCCTCGCTCTCTCAGTCTCTCCCTCGCTCTCTCAGTCTCTCCCTCGCTCTCTCAGTCTCTCCCTCGCTCTCTCAGTCTCTCCCTCGCTCTCTCAGTCTCTCCCTCGCTCTCTCAGTCTCTCCCTCGCTCTCTCAGTCTCTCCCTCGCTCTCTCAGTCTCTCCCTCGCTCTCTCAGTCTCTCCATCGCTCTCTCAGTCTCTCCATCGCTCTCTCAGTCTCCCTCGCTCTCAGTCTCCCTCGCTCTCAGTCTCCCAGTCTCTCAGTCTCCCAGTCTCTCTCGCTCTCATTCTCCCAGTCTCTCTCGCTTTCTCTCTCTCTCGCTCTCATTCTCCCAGTCTCTCTCGCTTTCTCTCTCTCTCGCTCTCTCTCTCCCAGGCTCTCTCTCGCTCCCTCTCCCAGGCTCTCTCTCGCTCCCAGGCTCTCTCTCGCTCCCAGGCTCTCTCTCGCTCCCAGGCACTCTCTCGCTCCCAGGCACTCTCTCGCTCCCAGGCACTCTCTCGCTCCCCAGGCCTCTCGCTCCTCTCTCTAGGATTTCTTCCCAATCAGGACTCTCTCGCTGTCTTCGCCAGGATCTATCTATGTGAAGGCTCTCTTCTAGGGACAATATCGTCTTCCTAATCTTTCGTTCTCTCCCAGGTTTCTCGTCTCTTTCGCTCCCAGGCTCTCTCGCTCTCTTCGCTCCCAGGCTCTTTGTCTTCGCTCCCAGGTTTCTCTTCGGCTCCCAGGCTTTCGCTTCTCTTCTGCTTCCCAGGTTTTCTGTCTCCTTCGCTCCTTGTGTTCTCTCGCTCCCAGGCTCTCTCCGCTCCCTGTGCCTAGGTCTCTCGCTCTCTAGCTCCCAGGCTCTTTCTGTCTCTCTCGCTTCTCCCAGGTTTTCTGTCTCTTCGCTTCCTAGGCTCTCTCTGTCTCTCGCGCTCCCAGGCTTCTCTGTTCTCTTCGCGCCAGGTTTTCTGTGTCTCTTCGTTTCCTAGGCTTCTCTCGGCTTTCTTTCCCAGGCTCTTCTCGCTCCTAGGTTTCCTAGGCTTCTCTCTCTAGCTCTTCTAGTCCCAGGTTTCTCTCAGGTCGCTCTCGCCCAGGCTCTCTCTCGCTTCTACTAGCCCAGGTTTCTCTGTCTTCTCGCTCCCAGGCTCTCTCTCGCTCCCAGGCTTCTCTTCTACCTTTTCTGGCTCCCCGCCTTCTCGGCTCTCTCGCTTTCTCAGGCTCTCTCGCTCTCTTTCTCCCAGGCTCTCTCTCTTTCGCTCCCAGGCTCTTCCCCAGGCTCTCTCGGCTTTCTCGGTTTTCTTCGCTCTCAGGTTTTCGTTTTCTTCGCTCCCAGGCTTTCTTCGCTTCCTAGGTCTTCGCTTTCTCGCTCCCAGGTTTCTCTCTTTCGCTCCCAGGTTTTCTTCGTTTTCGGCTTCTCTTTCTTTCTTCTCCCAGGCTCTCTGTCTAGGTTTCTCTCTCGCTCCCAGGCTCTCTCTGTCTCTCTTCGCTTCAGGTTTTCCCAGGTTTTCTGTTCTCCGCTTTCGTTCCTTCGCTCTCTCTGTCTTCCTAGCTCTCTCTTCGCTCCAGGTTTCTCTTCTTCGCCTCCCAGGTTTCTTTCGCTCCCAGGTTTTCGCTCCAGGCTCTCTGTTCCTTCGCTCCCAGGCTCTCTCTTCGCTTCTCGCTCCCAGGCTTCCTCGCTCTCTCTCGCTCCCAGGTTTTCTCTCGTCTCTTTTCTCTTTTCTCGCTCCCAGGCTCTCTGTCTCTCGCTCCCAGGTTTTCTGTCTCTCTCTCGCTCCCCAGGCTCTTCTTGTCCTTTCTCCCTAGGTTTCTCTCTGTCTCTCTTGCTCCCAGGCTCTTGTCTTTCTCGCTCCCAGGCTTTCTCGCTTCTTGTTTCCCAGGTTTTCTGTTCCTTCGCCCTCTCTTTCTTTCCCAGGCTTTCTGTCTTCTCGCTTTCCCAGGCTCTCTCTGCTTCTCTCAGGTTTTCTGTCTTTCTCCCAGGTTTTCTCGCTCTCTCGCTTCCCAGGCTCTCTCGCTCTTCTTCGCTTCCAGGCTCTCTCTCGCTCTCTCTCTCTCAGCTCCCAGGCTCTCTCTCTTTCTAGGTCCCAGGCTCTCTTCTCTCTCTAGCTCCCAGGCTCTCTTCGCTCTCTTCCCAGGCTCTCTTTCTCTCTCTCTAGCTCCCAGGCTCTCTTTCTCTCTCTTCGCTCCCAGGCTCTCTCTCGCTCTCTCGCTCCCAGGCTCTCGCTCTCGCTCCAGGCTCTCTCGCTCCCAGGCTCTCTCTCGCTCTCTCTCGCTCCCAGGCTCTCTCTCTCTCTCGCTCCCAGGCTCTCTCGCTCCCAGGTCTCTTTCTCTCTCCGCTCCCAGGCTCTTCTCTTCGCTCCTAGGCTCTCGCTTTCCCCTAGGCTCTCCCTCTTCGCTCTCTCGCCCAGGCTCTCTCTAAGCTCTCTCGCTCCTAGGTTTCTCTCTCTCTCGCCCGGCTTTCTCTCTTCTGTCTCTTTCGCTCCCAGGCTCTCTCTCCCAGGCTCTCTCTCTCTCTCTCGCCCAGGCTCTCTCTCCCAGGCTCTCTCTGTCTCTCTCGCTCCCAGGCTCTCTTCTCTAGCTCGCTCAGGCTCTCTCTCTCTCTCCCAGGCTCTCTCTGTCGCAGGTCTCTCTAGCTTCCCAGGCTCTCTTCTCCTCTCCCAGGCTCTCTTTCTCTCTCTAGCTCCCAGGCTCTCTTCTCCTAGCTCCCCAGGCTCTCTCTGCTCCCAGGCTCTCTCTAGCTCCCAGGCTCTCTCTCTCTAGCTCCCAGGCTCTCTCTCTCTCGCTCTCTCTCTCCTCTCGCTCCCAGGCTCTCTCTCTCTCGCGCTCTCTCTCTCTCTCTCTCTCTAGCTCCCAGCTCTCTCTTTCTCTCTCTAGCTCCCAGGCTTCTCTTTCTCTCTAGCTCCTCTCTTTCTCTCTCTCTAGCTCCCAGGCTCTCTCTCTGGCTCCCGGAGTATCAGGTTTTCTCTCGGCTCTCTAGGTCTCTCTGGCTCCCAGGCTCTTCTCTTCGCCTCTAGGGCTCTCTCTCTCGCTCCCAGGCTCTTCTCTTCTCGCTTCCCAGGCTCTTCTCTCTCTCTCTCGCTCCCAGGCTCTCTCTCTCTCGCTCCCAGGCTCTCTCCCAGGCTTTCTCTCTCGCGCTCTAGGCTCTCTCTTCTGCTCCCAGGTTTCTCTCTCTCGCTCCCAGGCTTTCTTTCGCTTCTCCTAGGTTTTCTCTCTCTCTGCCTCAGGGTTTCCTCGCTTCCTTTCGTTTTCTTTCTCTCTCTTCTCTCTAGGTTTCTCTCTCTCTCGTCCCGGCTCACTTTAATCGCTCCCAGGTTTCTCACTTCGCTCGCTCCCAGGCTCTCTCACTTTCGCTTCTCCAGGTTTTCCCTCGCTTCCTAGTTTCTCTCTCGCTCGCTCCCAGGTTTTCTTCGTCTCCCAGGCTCTCTCTTCTCTCTGCTCAGGCTTCGTCTCTCTTTCTCGCTTTCTCTCTCTTCCCAGGATTAATCTCGTATGTCTAGAATGGGATAATAATAAATCCTCCTAGGAATAATAATCTTCTCGATCTAATATGAATAATATGTCCAGGAATATTCCCAGGCTCTCTCGCTCCCAGGCTCTCTCTCTCTCTCTCGCTCTCTCTCTCTCGCTCCCAGGCTCTCTCTCGCTCTCTCTCTCGCTCCCAGGCTCTCTCTCGCTCTCTCACTCTCTCCCAGGCTCTCTCTCCCAGTCTCTCTCGCTCTCCCAGTCTCTCTCGCTCTCCCAGTCTCTCTCGCTCTCCCAGTCTCTCTCGCTCTCCCAGTCTCTCTCGCTCTCCCAGTCTCTCTCGCTCTCCCAGTCTCTCTCGCTCTCCCAGTCTCTCTCGCTCTCCCAGTCTCTCTCGCTCTCCCAGTCTCTCTCGCTCTCCCAGTCTCTCTCGCTCTCCAAGTCTCTCTCGCTCTCCAAGTCTCTCTCGCTCTCCAAGTCTCTCTCGCTCTCCAAGTCTCTCTCGCTCTCCATGTCTCTCTCTCTCCAGTCTCCTCAGTCTCCTCGCTCTCTCAAGTCTCCCTCGCTCTCCAAGTCTCTCTCGCTCTCAAGTCTCTCTCGCTCTCAAGTCTCTCGCTCTCCCAGTCTCTCTCGCTCTCAAGTCTCTCTCGCTCTCAAGTCTCTCTCGCTCTCCAAGTCTCTCTCGCTCTCCAAGTCTCTCTCGCTCTCAAGTCTCTCTCGCTCTCCAAGTCTCTCTCCAAGCTCTCCATGTCTCTCTCGCTCCCAGTCTCTCTCGCTCTCCATGTCTCTCTCGTGTCTCTCTCTGCTCTCAGTCTCCCAGTCTCTCTCGCTCCCTCTCTCTCGCTCCCAGGCTCTCTCTCTCTCTCTCAGCTCTCTCTCTCGCTCCCAGGCTCTCTCTCGCTCCCAGGCTCTCTCTCGCTCCCAGGCTCTCTCTCGCTCCCAGGCGGACTCTCTCTCTCCCAGGCTCTCTCTCTCGCTCCCAGGACTCAATATGTCTCGTCTCTCTCTCGCTCCCAGGCTCTCTCTCCCTCTCGCTCCCAGGCTCTCTCTCCTCTCGGCTCTCTCTCCTCTCGTCCCCAGGCTCTCTCTCCCTCTCGCTCCCAGGCTCTCCCTCTCGCTCCCAGGCTCTCTCTGGCTCTCTCTCTCTCCCTCTCGCTCCCAGGCTCTCCTCTCTCTGGCTCTCTCTCCCTCGCTCCCAGGCTTCTCCCAGGCTCTCTCTCCCTCTCGCTCCCAGGCTCTCTCTCCTAGGTTCTCGCTCCCAGGCTCTCTCTCCCTGTCTCTCTCCCTCCCAGGTCTCTCTGTCTCTCGCTCCCAGGCTCTCTCTCCGGCTCCCAGGTTCTCTCTCCCAGGTTTTCTCTCCCCTCTCGCTCCCAGGTTTCTGCTCCCAGGCTCTCCTCTCGCTCCCAAAGTCTCCCTTCGCTCCCAGGCTCTTCTCCCTCTGCTCCCAGGCTCTCCTCTCCCTCTCTGTCTCCCAAGCTCTCTCTCCCTCTCGCTCCCAGGCTCTCGCTCCCAGGCTCTCTCCCTCTCGCTCCCAGGCTCTCTGTCCCCTCTGCTCCCAGGCTCTCTGTCCTCTCGCTCCCAGGCTCTCTCTCCCTCGCTCCCAGGCTCTCTCTCCCTCTCGCTTCCCAGGCTCTCCCTCTCGCTCCCAGTGCTCTCTCTCCCTCTGTCTCCCAGGCTCTCTCTCCCTCTCGCTCCCAGGCTCTCAGTCCCTCCTCGCTCCAGTCTCTCTCTCCCTCTGCTCTCCAGGCCTCTCTCCCAGGCTCTCTCTCGCCTCTCCGCTCCCGCTCTCTGTCTCCTCTCTCCAGCTCCCCAGGCTCTCTCTGTCTCGCTCCCAGTCTCTCCCAGCTCCCAGCTCTCTGTCTCTCTCCTCCTCCAGCTCCCATATCTCAGGACCCAGGCTCTCTCGCTCTGTCTCTCTCGCTCCTCAGTCTCTCTCCCTCTCTCAGTCTCCCAGGCTCTCTCTGTCTCTCTCGCTCCCAGGCTCTCTCTGTCTCTCTGGCTCCCCAGGCTCTCTCTGTCTCTCTCGCTCCAGGCTCTCTTCAGTCTCTCTCGCTCCCAGGCTCTCTCTGTCTCTCGCTCCCAGGCTCTCTCTGTCTCTCTCGCTCCCAGGCTCTCTCTGTCTCTCTCGCTCCCAGGCTCTCTCTCTCTCTCGCTCCCAGGCTCTCTCTGTCTCTCTCGCTCTCTCAGTGTCTCTCTCGCTCCCAGTGTCTCCTCGCTCTCAGTCTCTCCTCTCTCCTCTCTCCTCGCTCTCCGTCTCTCCCTCGCTCTCCGTCTCCCTCGCTCTCCGTCTCTCCTCGCTCTCCGTCTCTCCTCGCTCTCCGTCTCTCCCTCGCTCTCCGTCTCTCCCTCGCTCTCTCAGTCTCTCCTCGCTCCCAGTCTCTCCTCGCTCTCTCAGTCTCTCCCTCGCTCTCTCAGTCTCTCCTCGCTCTCTCAGTCTCTCCCTCGCTCTCTCAGTCTCTCCTCGCTCTCTCAGTCTCTCCTCGCTCTCCAGTCTCTCCTCGCTCTCTCAGTCTCTCCCTCGCTCTCTCAGTCTCCTCGCTCTCTCAGTCTCCCTGCTCTCTCAGTCTCCTCGCTCTCTCAGTCTCCCTCGCTCTCTCAGTCTCCCAGGCTCTCTCAGTCTCCCTCGCTCTCTCAGTCTCCCTCGCTCTCTCAGTCTCCTCGCTCTCTCAGTCTCCTCGCTCTCTCAGTCTCCTCGCTCTCTCAGTCTCCCCGTCTCTCTCAGTCTCCCCCAGCTCTCAGTCTCCCAGTCTCTCTCCGCTTTCTCCCTCTCGTCTCTCAGTCTCCCCGTCTCTCAGTCTCCCCGGCTCTCTCTCGCTCTCAGTCCCAGGCTCTCCCAGTCTCCCAGTCTCTCTCCCAGGCGCTCTCTCCCAGGCTCTCTCTCTCTCCCAGGCTCTCTGGCTTTCTCCCAGGCTCTCTCTCTGGCTCTCGCTCTCTCCCAGGCTCTCTCGCTCTCTCTCCCAGGCTCTCTCTCCCCAGGCTCTCTCTCTCTCCTCCCTCTCTGTCTCGCTCCCAGGCTCTCTCTCTGCTCTCTCTCGCTCCTCACTCTCTGGCTCTCTCTCGGCTCCCAGGCTCTCTCTCTGTCCCAAATCTCTCGCTCCCAGGCTCTCTCTTGTATATCTCGCTCCCAGGTTTTCTGTTATAATTCGTCTCAGGACAATATGCTGTACTCTTCTCGCTCCTCTTAGGATTCTTCGCTTCTCTAGGTTAATCTAGGTTTATCTTCGCTTCTCTTCTCTAGGTTTCCTTTTTCGCTCTTCTCTCTCTAGGATTTCGCTTCTCGCCTCAGGTTTCCTTTGCGTTTAATCTCCCAGGCAATCTCGTTTCTCTTCGTGCTAGGCTCTCTTTCGCTCTTGCGGATAATAGAAATGTATATGCGAATAAGGATGATACCGATGATATGAATGATCACGACAATATAGTATGAATAATATAGGCAGAATACGGACAATATGTATGTCTGAGTGCGAGGATAGTGACCTTAATATGAGACCGAGATATATATGATAGTCATACAGATATGTTAGATATCATCGCAATTATATGTACGATATAGTAAATACGAGATATATATAAGTATATCTCTCTCCGAGGATGTATATGTAGAACACCCAAGAGCATCCCGGGACTCTCTCGTCGCTAGGCTCTCTCTGAATCTCTCTCTCGCTACACCACGGACTCTCTACGATCTATGCCAGGCCACTGGACTCTCTGACATCTGCCTGGCTCCCGGAGCTCAGATCTGCTCGCCCGGACATATATATGAGACAATATGTAGATGGAACGATATGTGATGTGCGGAATGCGGACAATAATACTTGAGTGTCATGATCTGAGATAGGATATGTATGCTCGTAGATAGGACAAGAATCGTGTATATGCTGGAATACGGACAATATGAGTGTGCTGATGCGGACAACACGATGTGGAGTAGATATGGAATGTGATCATGCAGAATACGGATCATGTGTGATGTTATGTAGATGCGGACGTATGTGTCAATATGTGAATAGGACAATAGTGTGTAATGCTCGAGATAGGATATGTGTGATGTGTCGAATGCGGGACAGTATGTGATGTATGCCAGATGCGGATAATGTGCTGTTAATGTAGAATAGGACAATAATAACGATGTGATACGACCAGGATATGTGGTGAGATAACTAGCGGATATGTGTGTGAATAACCAGATGCGGATCTATGATGCTATGTACGGGATATGTGAATAATATGGGATAATGTTGAATATGCGGATATGTAGATAAATAGCGGGATAATAGATAACAATAATGCTGAATACGGATAGTGAACTGGTGAATAGCGAATACCGGGATATGTGGCGAATAGATGGGATAATATGTGGTCAATCGAATAGGACAATATGTGATGAATAACAGAATACGGATAATATGAATATCATAATATGGGGGATCAATACGTGAGATATGATATGTGAAAATATTGGACATGTGTCGTAGATGCGGATATGTCGCTGGATGAGTAATGTCTGCGAGTCACGGACAATAAGCGTATGTCTGTCGGACATATGGCAATGCAATGTTGAATGACAAGGATAATATGTGTGAATAGGACAATAATATGTAGATCACGGGACAATATATGTATGTGCAATAGGACAATATGGTGAATAGGATAATGTAGAATGGGATATGTAGGAATGCAGAATACGGATAATAATATGTGAGCGAATAGGACAATAATGAACGAATAGGATAATATGTGAGCAGATGCGGATCAATAATATGTGAACAGGAATGCGGGATAATAATGTGAACGAATAGGATAATATGTGAACGGAATAGTACTAATAATGTGAATGGACAGGATAATGAACGAATAGGACCCAGGCTATTCTGCCCTCTCGCTCCCAGGCTCTCTCTGATATATCTCGCTCCTGTGATCTCTGTCGAATCTCGCTCCCAGGCTCTATTTCGAATAGGATCTCCCAGGCAATATGCGAATCGCCAGGCTTCTCGCCTCCCTCTCCCAGGCTATCTCGCTTATCTCCCGAATAGGCTCTCTTCGCTTCTGTCGGATAATAGGCCTTCTCGCTCTTCGCTCCCATAATAATATCGCTATGTAAATCCGCTCCCAGGGATCTGTCGCCCGCCTCCCAGGCTCTCTGTCGACAATCCCATAATATTCTCTCTGTCGCTCCGATAATAATCGCCTCTCTCTCTCTTCCCAGGCTCTCTCGCCTCTCTCCCAGGCCTTCTCGTCTCGCTCCCAGGCTCTCTCTCTCCCTCCCAGGCTCTCTCTCTCCTCTCCCAGGCTCTCTCTCGCTCTCTCCCAGGCTCTCGCTCTCAAGTCTCTCCTCTCCCAGTCTCTCTCTCCCAGCCGTGGGATATGTCAGAATAATGTATACTGAACAGATGATAGATAAATGATGTCTGTAGATCTGGATAGAGTCGGATAATATGAATGCGGATCACATGTGATCTGTGGAACTGCGGATAAATATGAATACCCGGATCAAATGTGTCATCGCCGGATGCCAACAAATGCGGAATAGGATAAATGCGGAATGCGGACATCATATGACCGGACACATGTGAATGCGGACCAAATAACGGAATACCGGACCATCTTGAATGGACAGGATATGTGAATGGGACCATGCGGAGCAGATATGTCGGCCGATAATGTGGATGCGAATGCGGATAGGACAATATGAGCGAAGGATAATGTGAACGGAATAGGGATCAATAATGTGGAGCAGATGGGACAATAGTGAACGAATAGGGACAATAATAGTGAACGAGACACGGATAATATGTGAACGGAATAGGGACTAATAATGTGAACGGATAGGATAATAATAATAATATAGATATCGGGCTTCTCTCGGACTCCCAGGCCATCTCGCTCCCAGCTTCCTTTCTCGGCCGCTCCTCTGGCTTCCCAGGCGCTTTCCTCGCTCTCCCTAGGTTTTCTCCCCAAGGTTTCTCCTCTGCGCTCCTTCGGCTCCTCTGGCTCCCAGGTTTCCCTTCGCTCCCAGGTTTCCTCTCGCTCCCAGGGCTCCTCTCGCTCCCAGGTTCCTCCTTCGCTTCTCCTAGGTTTTCCTTCGGCTCCTAGGCTTTCTCCTTTCGGCTCCCTAGGTTTCCTCTGGTCTCAGGTTTCCTTTCTCCTTCGCTCCTAGGTTTTCCCTCTAGGTTTTTTCGCTTCCCAGGGCTCTCTCCCTCTTCGGGCTCTCTCCCTCTCGCTCCCAGGTTTTCTCCCTCTCGCTCCCCAGTTTTCTCTTCGCTCCCAGGCCTCTCGCTTTCTTTCCCAGGTTTCTCTCCTTTCTCCCCAGGCTCTCTCCTCTTCGGCCCCCAGGCTCTTCTCGCTCTCGCGCCCAGGCTCTGAATCCCTCTCGCGCCCTCTCCTCTCTTCGCTACAATCTCTCTCGCTCCCAGGAAATAATCTGGAATCCGCTCCCAGATAATAATATGTCTGAATACGGATAATCCCAGGCTCTCTCGCTCTGTCTATGTAATCCCAGGATATGTGTGTCTCTCCGACTCTTCGCTCTTGCCCAGGCTATGTCTCTAATCCCAGGCCAATATTTCTCTATGTAGCTATGTAGGCTCTCTTTCTGAATAATACCTCTCCAGGCTCTCCAGGCTCTCTCTCCCAGGCTCTCTCTCTCTCTCCCAGGCTCTCTCTCTCTCTCTCCCCAGGCTCTCTCTCTCTCTCTCTCCCAGGCTCTCTCTGTCTCTCTCGCTCCCAGGCTCTCTCTCTCTCTCTCTCTCTCCCCAGGCTCTCTCTGTCTCTCTCGCTCCCAGGCTCTCTCTCTCTCTCTCCAGGCTCTCCCTCCCAGGCTCTCTCCATTGAGCTGGTGGTCCCGGATAATGTGAAGTGTGTAGATCCCGGATCTGCCGATGGCGCCAGGTGCAGGATATGCGGTGTATGTGGCTCCCGGACCAATAATGACGTCGTTATCGCAGATGCCCGGACAATGCGATTATGTGAATAGGATAATATCGTGGAATACGAATAGGATAATATGTGATGAGTACGCACGGCCGGACAATGTCGCGTGGGAGAATAGACCGGATATGTAGACTTATATATTGCGGATATGTAGAATATGTCGACACGGATATGTCGCCAGGTGTAATATGCGGGACAATATAGAATAGCCATAGGCGGACAATATGCTTGAATATGCAGCGGACAATAGCAGACAATAGATGCGACGATAATGTGAATAACGTTGGAGACCGGACAATGTGAATATGATGAATGTGGACTACTGCGGGACCATAACGAATGAATAGGCACGATAATGTGAATATGGTGAATAACGAATGCGGGACAATGTCGTGGTGAATAATACGAATGGGGACGTGAATAATAATGACCAGACGGGACCAGCGTGATATAATGTGTCACGGGATGCGGAATAGTGAGATAATATCTTTGAATACCGGACTATGTGAATATGTGTGAATGCCGGACAATGACTAGATAATATTGAATACTGGATAGTGCGAATATCTCTTGAATGCTTTGGGATATATGTGAATATCTGTGGGATATGTAGACACATGTCCCGGATAATGTAGACAAAAACATGGGATATGTCGCGAATAAGTGGGATAATATGTGAATAAATGTCCCGGATAATGTCTTAAGACAAATATGCGGATAATGTCTGGGCTCCATGCGGGATAATATGTAGATATGCCGAATGTGAATAGTATGCAGATAGTGATAATGTGAATGTGTATGTATGCCAGATACCGGATGATGATAATAATGAATGAGGACCAATCTCTCTCTGCCGGCTCCCGGACAATCATCTCTCGCAGAATAGCGCCCAAGGCTCTCTCATCTGGCTCCCGGACTCTCTCTCGCTAGCTCCACAGGCTCTCTCGCTGGCTCCAGGCTCTCTGTCTCGTAGCTCCCAGGCTCTCTCGCTAGCTCCCAGATATCTCAATATACTCGCTAGACTCCAGGATATCTGTGTCTCCTGGACAATATTGTGCAATGAGGTAATATGTAGAATACGGGTGACATGCTATTGAATACGGATAATAATATATGTAGATATGGCGAATATATATATGTACTATGTGAATACCGGATAATATGTAGTGAATGGGACAATAATATGTATGAAGTAGGATGCGGATATATATGAATAGGATAATAATATGTGAATACGGGACAATATGGATATGTAGATGCACGGGACAATGTAGTGCCAGATAGGACAATATGTATGTCTTGAATGGGACAATAATATGTATGTAGTAGACATAGGATATGTGATGTGGACAATAGGACAATAGGGTCTATCGGATATATGTAGATGCGGACAATAATATGTGTGTGAATGGGACCAGATAATATGTAACTTGAATAGGACAATACATATGTGAATGGGATATATTATGTGCTGGGCTCTCTCGAATAGGCTACAATGAATAGGTCCGTCTCGGATGGGATGAAAATGCCGAATAGGATATGTCTTGAATGCGGGACAATGTCGTGCGGGATAATGTCGCGAATGCGGGACCATGTGACTTGAATACTGGATATGTAATATATAATGTCATAGATAACGATAACCGAATACGGATATGTGATGTATGTTGAATAGGACAATAATAGTATGCCAGAATACGGATATGTGATATGTAATACGGACAATATGTGGTGTATGTAGATACGGATAATATGTGCGGATAGGTCTGTGTCATGGATCACGGAATATGTGATTAATGTGCGATACGGACAACGATGTGAAATGTATACTTGAATAGGATAATACGTCGTGAATGCGGATACTGTGCATCGAATAGATAATAAAATATGAATGGGATATGTATATATGTGAATAGGATAATCTACATATACTGAATAGGATCATATGTAATGTGAATACGGGACAATAATATGCTCGAATAGGGACTAATAATATCTTGAATACGGACAATAATATATGAATAGGATATATATATGTGAATAGGACATAAGTACATATATATGTGAATATGGACAATATAATAATATGTGAATAGGACATATATATGTATGTGAATACGGATGTATGATAATAATATTAATAATGTGAATAGGGACAATATGTAATGTAGGGATAATATGTGAACAGGACAATAATAATAATAAGGTGAATACAGGATATATATGTGAACGAATAGGATAATAATAATGAATACGGGATCATAGTACGAATACTGAGGCTCCCAGGCTCTCTCTCGCTCAGCTCCCAGGCTCTCTCTCTCGCTACCCAGGCTCTCTCCCGCTCGCTCCCAGGCTCTCTCTCGGCTCACAGGCTCTCTCTCGCTCGCTCCCAGGCTCTACTCTCCCGCTACGCTCCCGGGCTCTCTCCCGCTCGGCTCCCAGGCTCTCTCGCTCGCTCACCGGGCTCTCTCTCGCTCGCTCCGGGATAATAATAGCGCACGAGATACGGGGACAATGTGAATAGGAATGGGACAATAATATGACTGAGATAGGGATAATGATATGTAGACGAATGCGGATAATAATGTAGACGATACTGGACAATATGTGAATGTGAATAGGGATAATATCGAATGAATAGGACATATAATATGTGAATATATAATAATAATATATGAATGGGACATATATATATATACAATAATAATAATACGGATAAATGCATATGTCGATATAATATTGAATGGGATAATAATGTAATGAATATGAATAGGACCATATGAATGTATGGATATGTGAATACGGGTAATAATAGTAGTGAATAGATACGGAATAATAATGTATGTGAATACTGGATAATGTATATGAATGGGATAATAATGATTAATGAATAATAATAATAATAATAGTGAATGCGGACAATAATGTGTATGGAGGACATGTAGTGTAATGGGCCGGATAATGTGTATGGTATGTGAATAGGACAATATGTAAATGTGAATAGATATGTATGTAGATGTATCATAAGATAATAATATGTGGAATAGGACCAATAATATGCGAATAGGACAATATGTGAATAGGACCAATAATGCGACTGTGAATACTGGGATGTATGACTCACCGGACACGGGATGATATGGATAATATGAGATGGAATATGTAAATAGGATAGGATACGTGTAAGACCGGGACATAGTGCGCGAGGATGTGATGCGATATGAATGCCGGGTGGTGGACGAGACATATGTGTCTTGACAGGATAATAGTGGAATGGGACATGTGTGCCAGGTGGAAATATGTAGACAATATGTGGATATGATGAGGATAATATATAATAATAATAATATGAATAGGATAATAATGATAATATGTGAATACGGATAATATGTATCGAATAGGATAATATTATGTGAATAGGACAATAATAGAACGAATAGGACAATATGTAAAGTACCGGGACAATAATAAAGTGAATGGGACAATACTGATCAGACCAATGACATAGGACTCAATGGGATATGTAGAACAGACCGGACAATATGTGCACAGACATATGACATAGGACTAATATGTGAACGAATAGGACAATGCGGAATGAATAATGGTTCGAACTGAATACGGGATATGTCCGAACAGATCTGGGAGTAATGTGAATATGATATGCTGAATAGGACCATGTAATAATAGGAATACGGATAATATGTGGAATAATAGGATAATATGAACGGGATAGTCATGGTGATGTATTGGACCACGGGATATATAATGGAGCAGAATAGGCGACGGATAATATGTGAGCAGACTACGGACAATAATGATGTGAATGCGGAATAGGATAATAGGATCTGAATAGAATACCAGGATAATGGACAATATGTATGGATGGACATAATAATAGTGACGAATAGGATAATAATATGAATATGGCGAATGGGTAATAGTGTGAACGCGAATGCAGACCAATATGATCGGAATAGGACAATATGTAGGACCGAATGGGATAATAATAATGGAATCAGGATAATATGCATAATAACGAATACGGGACAATAATATGTGAATAGGACAATATGTCGTAGATACGCGAGATAATATGTAAGACACGGACCATTAATGTCTAGACAGATAGGGATATGCGGTGTGCAGGGACAATGTAGATAAGATGCGGGATAATGTGGACGAATACCGGTGGAAATATGAACAGATGCGGATATAGCGGATGCGTGAATAGCGCACGAATAGCAGGGCGATATGGGATAATATGTGAGTCATCTTAGATGCCGGGATAATAATGTAGACGAATGCGGGATCATGCGCAGATCACGGACCATCTTAGATACGGACACGGATATGTCGTAGGGCAAGTACCGGGACACGGGATACATCTGGAGCAGATGCGGATATTAATGTGAACGAATGCGTAAAGTACTCGAATACGGACGGTGCGACAGAAATACTTGAATACGGACAATAATGATGTGAATGGGATATCGGATAAATCTTAGATCTTGAGGATAAAAATATGGGCCCGGATCCTCTAGTGCGGACAAAAATCTCAGATGCGAGACCATCTGGAGCCGGATCAAATCTTGAATACGGGATATAATAAATATGTAGACCAAATCGCCAGATGCGGATGTCGGGATATGGAATGCGGATATGTAGATGCGGATCATCTTGAATACGGACTAAAAATGTGAATGCGGACCGCATCAAAGAAGTACGGACAAATGTGAATACGGACATTTGAATAGGATGCATACATAGCTGGGATAGAATAGCGGACGGATATGGTCGTCATGAATACGGACCAGTATGGGTAATGTCATGCATACGGCGGATATGTGTTAAATGCCGAATGCGGGATACGGATAATGTAAGATTTTTGGATATGCCGTCTTGAATAGGATATGCAAATGCCAGATGGGATCATGTCCATGAAGACCAGGATATATATGTAGCATCATCATGTAGATGCCGATGTTTACGAATATATGTAATATATAGACTATGACCGGACAATATGTCACGATGCTCGAACAGGAATATGCGGGATATGTCTGCGAATACGAGATCATATATGTATTAAAATATGAGATGCGGGATTAATAATATGCGATCATAATAGCGGATCTATGTGTGTATAGCCAGACCGGATATGTATGTAGTGTATGTAGATGCGGACAATATGTGATATCGTCTCAGAATGCGGATAATGTGCGATATGCGAATACCGGATACCCTGTATGTAGATACTGGAATAATGTCGAATGATTGAATAGATAGGACAATAACGTATGAATAATGCGGAACATGTAGACAATATGACGTACGGCATGATATGGAATGACAATAACGGATAATGACGAATAATGATGCGGACAATATGTGAATATGGCCGGATAATGTGTGAATATCAGACCACGGGGATAATGAATAATATGTATGAATACGCAGGACAATGCGAATAATGTATCAGTCCCGGATAGGACATATATGTCGACCATGGCTTAGACCGGACGATATGTAGCATCGTGTTGAATATGAATACGGACCATATGGGTATCGTGAATATGATATAGCGGACAATATCTTGTTGAATATGTCGGGATGTCCGGAGTATATGCGGATTGTGTGGAATAATATGCGGTATGATGTGAGTATATGCGGACAATATGTGAATAGGATAATATGTACGTGTATCTGAATATGCGTGTGTGATATGAATAGGACCAATATGTGATGTAATAGTGCGGATAATATGCTTGATGATGTGAATACGGGACAATATGTGGCGATAATGTCGACGCGGGACATAGGACTCGATAATATGTAGATCGCGGATAGTACATGTCATGAATACCGGATGTATGGATATTATGTAGACCACGGGACAATAACGGTAGACCAATGAATACCGGATATGTCGCGGTGAATAACCGAATGGGATAATGCCAGGTAGTATGCGGAATACCGGACAATATGCTTGAATACGGGACAATAATGGTGTATGCCAGATGCGGATAATATGTAAGCCAGATGCGGACATATGTAGAATCAGATGCGGATAATATGTGATGAATCTTGAGACTGGGACAATGAATATGTGACGATGGATAATAATGTGAATATGAATAGGATAATAACATATGTCGGACAGATGCGTGGACAAAATGTCCCGGATATGTGAATAATAATAATGTGAATGCGGATGTGGATAATATGGACCGGATGGATGAATAATGAATACGTTGACAATAGCTGTGTATGTATGCGAATACGGGACAATATGTGTAATGTCTTGAATAGGATAATATGTAATACTGAATAGGATAATATGTGATGCGGATATGCAGATACCGGATAATAATAATCTGAATAGGATATCGACAATGTGAATAGGGATATATGATATGTGACGAATAGGATAATATGATAATATGATAGACGCTAATATGCATGATAGTAAGAATACGGACAATGTAATAATGTAGAATAGGATGGTAATATGCTCAGAATACGGATAATAATGTGAATACTCATGGAATAGGACTATATGACATGATGAATATGGATAATAATATGTAATAATATGAATACGGATAATGAATATGTAAGATATATGCTTGAATAATATGTGCGGGATATGTAATAGTATGTAGGGATATATGAATAGAATGATATACCGGATACATAATAGACGACAATATGCGGATACTGTGACAAGCGTAAGATGGATATGTCTAGAATACTATGTAGATCGGATATGAATACGGTAGATGCAGAATACGGGATATGTGAACAATACGCGGATGTGTGTGAATGAATATGGGATAATGTGAATATGGAACAGGATATGTGCAGTGATATGATGCGGTCGGACATGTATGCGGACAATAAATGCGTCTTGAATATAGTCGCTTGAGAGCCGGATCTCTCTCGGCTCTGTCTTTTCGGGAATATCTCTCGCTCTCTCGCTCCCATGGAATATCTCTCATTTTAATGGCTCTCGGATCCCAGGCTCTCGTAATAATGGCTCCCAGGCTCAGATCTGTCGCTCTCTCTCCCAAAAAAATCTGTGCTCTCTCTCCCCGGGCTCTCTCTGGCTCTCCCCAGATAATCTGCGCTCTCTCTCACTCAGGCTCTCTCTCGCTCCCCAGGCTCTCTCTGTCTCTCCCCTCTCTCGCTCTGTCCCAGGCTCTCTCTGTCTCTCTCTGTCCCAGGCTCTCTGTCTCTCTCGCTCCCACTCTCTCTGTCTCTCGCTCCCCCTCTCTCTGTCTCTCGTCCCCCCTCTCTGTCTCTCTCGCTCTCCTGGCTCTCTCCGTGTATGAATATCATAGGATCTGTGAGATACGGATATTGACGCAATATGCAGATGAGGATAATAATAATATGTGAATAGGATAATATGTACAGCTGGATAGGCAATATGTCGGATAATGTGAATAGGACAATAATATGTCTCGAATAGGATAATATGTATGTCATGTGCGATACGGACAATAATAATATGTAGATAGGATAATAACATCTGTGAATAGGACAATGACGTATATGTCTTGAATACGGATAATATGAACGACATATGTGAATACGTGATAATGCGGATCATAAGATGGGACAATGAATAGCGGATATGTAATAATAATATGTGAATAGGACAATAATAATATGTGCTAGACGAATATATGTGCGAGATAGGACAATATATGATACGGATACGGGATAATAATGTAGACACGGGATAATAATAATACGACAGGACAATATGTATAGAATAGGATAATATATATGTGGATATCTTGAATAGGATATGTATCAGATAATATGAATAGGACAATATGTATACGGGATAATATATGAACGAATAACCATATGTGATCATGAATGGGATAATAGTAATGTCTTGAATAGGATAATAATAATAATATGTAGATCAGGATACACGGATAATATGGTCGAATAGGACATAATGTATGTAGATCGGAGATATGTGATAATATGTGAATACGGATAATACATGACAATGATGTAGAATACGGGACAATAAGTTAATAATGCGAATACCGGGACAATATGTAGTCATGCTGAATGGGACAATAACGTAATACGTGAATACTGGAATAATAATAATATGAATAGGATATGATAATACTATGAATAGGACAATAATGTATCATGAATAGGATAATATGTGTAAGAATAGGATAATGGATAATGTGTGAGATAGGATATGTATATGATATGAATAGGACAGTATATGAATAGGACAATATAATAATAATGAATACGGACAATATGTGAATACTGGACAATAATAGTGCAACCGATATCATGTGAATAGGATAATATGATATGCGGATAATATCGTGAATACGATAATAACGAAGATAGGATATGTAGACGGATGCGGATAATATGTAGACTAATATGTCTTGAATGGTAGACCATGATATGGTGTATGTGATAGATACGGTAATATGAATAGGATATGTCGGATGCTGGGATAATGTATGTTGAATGCGGATAATGGAATAGTGGATAATATGTAATGAATAACGGATAATAATATCGTGAATACGGATCGAATAATAGTAGGATATGATAGGTGCATGGGTATAATAATAGGAACGAATATGGAATGATATATGTAAGATGCGGATAATATGTATACGAATAGGATAATATGTGAATCAGACAGGACAATAATGTAGATGAATAGGATAATAATGTACGGAATAGGATAATAATAATGTCTTGGAATAGGACCAATATATAATGTGAATAGGATAATATGATAATAATATGTCGAATAGGATAGCAACGAATGCTAGGACAATATGTAATAATGATATGAATGGATAATATATCTTGAATAGGATAATATATAATATTGAATAATAATATGTATAATGAATAGGATATGTGAATAATACAATAATGTAATGGGATAATATGTAATATGAATACGGATAATAATATGAATAGCGATAATGGATAATGTAATATGTAGATGGGATATGTAAT
The DNA here is from genome assembly GCF_021184085.1 of Oncorhynchus gorbuscha. Taxonomy (NCBI): domain Eukaryota; kingdom Metazoa; phylum Chordata; class Actinopteri; order Salmoniformes; family Salmonidae; genus Oncorhynchus; species Oncorhynchus gorbuscha. Next base: position 9,887 of record NW_025748150.1, on the reverse strand, counting down.
ATGTATGGAATAGGACAATAATGATGAGAATACTGGACAATAATGAATATGACTGACAGGATAATGTCTGAATAGAAATGCGGGATAATGTGGGCAGATAGGATAATGTGGCTGAATAAGGATATGTGAGCAGACAGGACCAATATGAGCAGATGGAACGATATGTGTGAATGGATACTGGATATGTAGACAGATAAGGATAATATGTAGACTTGAATAGGATATGTCGAAACGAATAGGACAATAATGAATAGTCATGAATAGGATAATATGAATACAATATGTCTGAATGGGACAATATAATATGTGAATATGGGACAATATGTATATCGCCGAAAAATTTGGACATGACAATCTTTAATAATCTCTAGCTCCCAATATCTCTCGAATCTGTAGATACGGACAATCTCGCTCCTCTCTAGAATGGGATAATAATCTCTCCCATCCCGGATATGGATCGTCTCTAATATGGCTCAGATATATATAGGCTCTCAACCCAATATATCTCATACGGATAATAATATGACAAATATCCCGGGCTCTCTCTGGCTCCTCTCCCAGGCTCTCTCTCGCTCCTCTCCCAGGCTCTCTCTCGCTCTCTCGCTCCCAGGCTCTCTTTCTCTCTCTCTCCCAGGCTCTCTCTCTCTCTCCTCTCGCTCCCAGGCTCTCTTTCTCTCTCTCGCTCCCAGGCTCTCTTTCTCTCCTCTCCCAGGCTCTCTCTCGCTCCCAGGCTCTCTCTCTAGCTCCCAGGCTCCTCTCTCTCTCTCTCTCCTCTCCCAGGCTCTCTCCTCTCTTGAATAGGACCAATAATAATATGTGACTGAATGGATATAATAATATGTAGATATAGGACAAAAATGTATGTAGGATAAGTATAATATATGTGAATGCACGGATAATGTAATAATGTATTGAATACGGGATCAATAATATGTGGATGGGATAATATGTATAATATGGAATACGGATAATAATGACAATAATATGAATGAGGATAATATGTCATGAATAGGATAATGTGACAATAATGTCGGATACGGGATAATAATAATATTGTGAATACGGACAATATGTATAGAATAGGACAATATGTAAATATGAATAGGACAATAATGAATGAATGGGATAATATGCATCATGAATAGGACAATAATAATGAATGTAATGCAGGACAATATATGTAAATGTGAATAGGATAATAGATAATATGAACGAATACGGATATGTGACTGAATGAATACGGACAATGATAATAATAATATGAATGCGGAATAGGAATAATATATGTATGTGAATAGGAATATGATGAATAAATCTTGAATACGGACTAATATGTGATGAATGCGGATAATAGATGTGCGAATAGGATATGTGAATATGTAGACGATATGTTAATATGTGAATACCGGACAATAATGATGTATCGTGAATGGGACATATAATAATACAGATAGGACAATATGTGATGAATAATGAGACAATGGTATATGAATAGGATATGTAGATCAGAATATGGATAATATCGAATATGGATGAATATGTCATCATGAATAGGATAATAATATGTAGATACGGGATATGTAATAGATATGGAATATGATAATATGTCTGAATAGGACAATATGTAATATCGTGAATAGGACAATAATAATAGTAATATGCGAGATATGTGAATATCATGTAATATGAATAGGATAATAATAGATATGAATAGGACAATACGTAATATCATGAATATGAGACAATATGTAACGAATGACATGCGGACAATAATAATGAATAATGCGGATATGAATATGTAATAGAATATGGGACAATATGTAATGATCGGACAATAATATGTGAATACGGATATCGGATAATAATAGTAATGAATAGGACAATAATGTATATGTATACGGATAATAATAGTATTGAATACGGACAATATGTAATATGATAGATATGCGGACAATAATAATGATAGATATGTGGATATATGATGAATACGGATATATGTATGATGTGAATAGGATATGTCAGATAATGTGAATAGGACCAATATGTGAATGAATAGCGGATATGTGGACAATATGCAATGTGAATAGGACAATATCATGTATGGATAATATGATGAATAGTACGGATATGTGTTGAATGATGAATAGGATAATAAATGAATATGTAATAGGATAATAATGAATATGCATAATGCGAATACGGATAATATGTAATCTTGAATGCGGATAATAATATAGATAGGACAATATATGAATATGTGAATAGGATAATAGTATGAATAATATGTGAATACGGATAATGTGATCATGATATGGGACAATATGGATAATAATGCTGGATGTATGTAAATAGGACAATATGTATGATAATATGTGAATAGGGACAATAATGAATGAATATGAATACGGATAATATGCGATATGATGAATACGGACATATATGATCGAATCGGATAATAATGATCGGATAATGTGGATAATGTGTAGACCGATACGGGATAATATGTGAATAGCAGATACGGACAATATATGCATGAATAGGATAGATATATGTAATAATATGAATACGGGATAATATGTGATAGCATGTGTCGGACATCATCGGTATTGAATGTGGATAAATACGGATATGGATCAATATGTAAGATGCGGACAATAATGTAATGTACGGACAATGATATGTGAATACGGATATATGTCGGATAATATGTAATACGGATCATGAATATGTATGAATAGGATATGGACAATATTGAATACCGGATATGATAATAATATCTGAATACGGATAATATGTAATACGGATGATATGTGAATAGGATCAATAATATCGGATGCGGAATAATACATAATAGCGAATGCGGATAATATGATCGGATATATGTCGAATACGGATACAGATACGGATAATATGAATCTGAATAGGACAATATGTAGGCAATACGGGATAATATGTAACGAATAGGACAATATGTGAAGAATAGGACAATATGTAGACTGAATACGGACAATATGTAGAACGGATAGCGGATATGTGAACTAATAATAGGATAATAATACATGAATGGGACATAATAATAAGTAATAATATGAATATATGTATGAATAATATCAATAATATGAATGGGATAATATGTAATATAATGTGAATAGGATAATAATAAATATGAATAGGATAATAATAATAATAATAATATGAATACGGGACAATAGTAATGAATAATATGTATATGAATGGGACAATAATAATAAATGTGAATAGGACAATAATAAAATATGTGAATACGGATATATGACATATGGATACAGAATGAATAATGTAGATGGATATATATGAATAGGACCATATATGTGAATGGGATAATATGTAGACAGAATGGGACAATAATAACGATATGAATAGGGACAATAATGTAGCGAATGCGGATAATAATATGTAGGCGAATAGGATAATGTAATAATATGAATACGGATATGTAATGAATGGATAATAATGTCGAATACGGATAATATGTAGATATGCTGAATACGGATAATATGTAATAATAATATGAATAGGATAATAATAATATATGTGAATACGGGATAATAATAATATGTGAATGGGAATAATATGTATGGAATACGGATAGGATAATGATAGATGGAATAGGATAATATATATGAATACGGATAATGCTAATACGGATGCGGATAATATATGTGAATAGGATAATATGTGATAATAGATATGGACAATGAATATGGATCATCTGAGATAGGACAATAATAAATAGATGAATAGGACAATATATATTGAATACGGATAATATATAAATCTTGAATGGGATAATAATATTAATATGAATAGGATATGTAATAAATAACGAATATGGGATAATGTGTATCTGAATAGGATAATAGTGATACGTGAATAGGATAATATAATAATAATGAATAGGATAATATGTATCATGAATAGGGATAATAATATATGAATACGGACAATATGTAATCTGTAGATACGGATATGTAATAGTAGTATGTAGATAATATGATAATGAATATATGAATAGGGCGGATAATATGTAAATAATGAATAGGATAATATGTAGATATATGAATAGGATAATGATGAATACATGAATATGGGATAATAATAATGAATGGGATCAATATGTAATACTGGATAATAGGATAATAATATAATATGAATACGGATAATATGTGATCATAGAATAGGATATAATGATCATCTTGAATAGGATAATGTAGTAATAATATGAATGGGATAATATATGTAAATATGAATATGGGACAATATATGTGAATGCGGATAATATATAGATATATGAATAGGACAATAATAAAATATGAATACGGATAATAATGTGAATATATGAATAGGACAATAATATGAATCTTGAATGGGATAATAATAATATGATAATATATGAATAGGATAATATGTAAATAATATGAATACGGATAATATATATCTGAATAGGATAATAGTAAATAGTGAATAGGATAATATGTAAATATGAATACGGATATAGTACATATGAATAGGACAATGTGAATACGGATAATAATGTAATATGAATGCGGGATAATATGTAAAATATGAATAGGATAATATGTGAATCTTGAATACGGATAATATGTCATCTTGAATAGGATAATGTAAAATATGAATACGGACAATAATATGTAACATGAATAGGATAATATATATGAGATGCGGGATAATATGTCATCGAATACGGACAATAATATGAATAATATGAATGGGATAATATGTAAAATATGAATAGGATAATAATAATGAATACAGATATGTGAATAGATATGTGATAAAAATATGAATACGGATATGTGATCATATGAATACGGGATAATATGAATATGAATAGGACATAATATGTAAAAATATGAATAGGATAATAATAATATATGAATAGGGACATATGTAAATATGAATGGGATAATAATAGTGATAATGGAAAATAAATATGAATGGGATAATATACATGTGAATACGGGATAATATGTAAATAATAATGAATAGGAAATATGTGAATAGATGCGGACAATAATATGAATAGGATAATAATGAATAGGACAATATGTGAATATTGAATACGGATAATATGTGAATGTCAGAATAGGATATATAATATATGTGAATAGGGATAATATGTAATAATGACTGGGATAATATGAATAGATAATAGGATAATGTGAATCTTGAATACGGACAATAATAATAAATATGAATAGGATAATATGTAGAATGCGGATAATATGTAGACAGATATGTGACAATAGTGAATACGGGATAATATGATGATGCTGAATACTGGATAATAGTGAATAGGACAATATGTATGTAGACTAGGACTAATATGTAATATTGAATACGGATAATATGTATGAATGTAGACCGGATATTATGTAATATCTTGAATAGGACAATATGTAAATATCAGATACGGATAATATGTCATATGAATAGGACATATATGTCTTGAATAGGATAATAATATATATGTGAATACGGGATATATGTAATAATATGAATGTACGGATAATATGTAGAAATCTTGAATACGGATAATATGTAAATCTGAATAGGACAATATGTAAATATGTCGAATACGGGATAATATGTAATATGTGAATAGGACAATAATGTGCATATGAATAGGATAATATAAATATGAATAGGATAATATGTAAAAATATGATCATGGGATAATGTATAAATATTGAATACGGACAATAATAAATATAGAATGGGATAATATGTATAATCTTGAATAGGACAATATGTAAATATGTGAATAGGACTAATAATATATGAATAGGACAATAATGTAAATATGAATGGGATAATATGTACTGAATAGGATAATAAATATGGAATACGGACAATATGTAATAAATGAATAGGATATGTAAAAATGTAGAATAGGATAATAATAATAATATGAATAGGATAATATGTATGTGAATAGGATAATATGTCATCTTGAATACGGATAATAGTAATGCGCAGATGCGGATAATATGACATCTATGAATACGGATAATAATGATACGAATAGGATAACAATATAGGCATATACGTATAATAATACTGAATACGGACAATATGTATGCGGATATATGTATGTATAGGACGCGGGATAATATTAAATATGAATACGGATAATATGTAATAAATGTGAATAGGATAATAATATGTGAATAGGATAATATGTGATATGGACAATAATAATAATGTGAATAGGATAATATGCTGAATAGGACAATAGATAATATGAATAGGACAATAATGAATAGGACAATATATAAATGTGGAATGCGGACAATATGATGTGTGAATACGGATGAAAAAATCTGTGAATAGGACAATATGATGTCTTGAATGCGGGGATATGTATGATATGAATAGGACAATATGTGAATATGTTGAATAGGATAATATGAATAAATGTGAATACTGGATAATACGAATATGTCATTGAATAGGACAATATGTCTTAGATGGTAATGTGAATAATAATGAATAGGACCAATATCTTGAATAGGAATAGTGAATACGAATATGTGATGACTGAATAGCAATATGTGAATTCTCGCTCCCACAGGCTCTCTGTCTCTGAAGGCTAGCTCTCTCGCTCCCAGGATCTCTCTGTCTCTCTCAAATCCCCAGGCTCTCTCTGCTCTCCCTCTCTTTCCCAGGCTCTCTCTCTCTCTCGCTCCCAGGCTCTCTCTCGCTCCTCTCCCAGGCTCTCTCTCTCGCTCCCTCTCCCAGGCTCTCTCTCGCTCTCTCCCAGGCTCTCTCTCTCGCTCCTCTCCCAGGCTCTCTCTCGCTCGCTCCCGCTCCCAGGCTCTCTCTCGCGATGTCCCAGGCTCTCTCGCTACCACAGAGCTCTCTCCGGCAGAATACGGACTAATAACGAGATAACGGATATGAATCGAATACGGATATATGTAGATGAATACTGGATAATATGTGTAATAGGATGTCTTAATGTGAATGGGATGTCTTGTGATAGTATGTATGCTTGAACTACGGATAATATTAGTACGTAATATGGATAATATGTAATGAGCAGATACGGCATAATATATAACGGACAATGTCGAATACGGGACAATAATATGTATGAACGAGATGGGACAATAATGTCGCCAGAATACGGGATAATATGTAATGAACGAATACGGGATATGATATGTAGACAGATGCGGATACATAGATGTGGATGAATGAGGATAATGTGTGATCGAGATACGGGATATGTGTAAGAATGCAGATGGGACCGTATAACTATCGAATAGGACATGTAGCGAATAGGAATGGGACAATATGACATCGAATAGGGATATGTGATGCATCTTAGATATGCCGGACAATAATAATAGCAGATCGGATAATGAATGTGGATGATATAATGATGGATAATATGTAAACGTAGATACTGGATGAATATGTGTAGTATCGGATATGTATATGTGTAATATGTACGAATAGGACATATATGTATGTGGAACGAATAGGATATGTATGAATGCAGATGCGATAATATGCTAGAATAATAATGTGAATACGGACGATATGTGAGCATGCTGGGATAATATGTAACTGTTGAAGTCACGGACAATAATGTACACGAATGGGATACGTGAGTGAATGGGACAATAATGCTGTAGATATGATGGATGAATAGGATATGTGTGCAATATGGACCAGGATAATATGAATGTGTGCATGATACGGGACAATAATATGTAATGTAACGATATCGGGATAATAATAATGACGAACAATGCTGATGATATGTATGGAGCATGATACGGACAATAATAAATGTAGACAGATATGGGATATGTATGTGAATACGGGACAATATGTGTCGCAGATACGGGATAATGTATGTGCGCAGATAATCGGACAATAATATGTATGAATGCGGATATATGTGAATGGGATATGCGGAATACGGATAATAATATGCGCGAATAGGACAATATGTGAATAGGATAATAATGTAATGATATGCACATGCGGATAACTAAGTCAGCTGATGACAATATATAGTCTGAGTCTCTCTCTTGGCTCATCTCCCGAATACTGATCTTATCTCTGAATACGGGATAAGTATTATATATCAACTGAATACCTGGATATATATAAAGAAATACGGATATGGATAGTATCACGGATGTGAGCAGATGCACGAGATAGTGATCTGAATGCGGATGTTGCGGCAGATATATATATCACAGGATACGGCTGTGTCCCGGAATACGTATATATCTTGAATACAGGATAGTATATATGTAGGGCATACCCGAGATATATATATGTCAGGACTCAGGAATATGTGATAGTCTGGGCGAATATGTATGCGAGCCACGGATATATGATATATGATACGGATATGTATAGTATGTGGAATGCCTTGAGTGTAGATACGGGATAATAATATAATATGAATACGGATGGAATATGTCTTCGAATGCGGACAATAATGATGCGAATAGGATAATAATTGTAGATATAGGACAATAGTGAATATGAATGGGATAATAATGTGAACTGAATACCGGGATAATAATAATATGTGATAAGATCTGGATCAGGATAATAATAATAATATATGATATGAACGAATGCGGTGCAGATGGATAATGAACGAATACGGATAATAATGAATGGAATGGATAGTATTGAACGAATGGGATAATGGAGTGAAGCACCAGAATCTCTCTCGCAGCTCGCTCCCAGGCTCTCTCTCGCTCTCGCTCCCAGGCTCTCTCTCGCTCCGCTCCCAGGCTCTCTCTCACGCTCAGCTCCCAGGCTCTCTCTCGCTCGCTCCCCAGGCTCTCTCTCTCGCTCGCTCCCAGGCTCTCTCTCGCTCGCTCCCAGGCTCTCTCGCTCTCTCGGGTCTCTCTCGCTCGCTCCAGGATAATAATAGGCACGAATAGGACAATAATAGTGAATAGGATATGTGATGTGGTGAATAAGGATATATGTATATGTAGACCGGACATGTGATGTGTAGAATACTGGATATATATATGTAATATATATATATATATAATATATATATATATATATATATATATATATATATATATATATATATATATGTAATATATATGTATATATGTATATGTATATATCTTGAATAGGATAATATGTAATAATATGAATAGGATAATATAATAATATGTGTATCATGTGAACGGGCCACGGGACAATAATGCATATGTGTAATGTATGTAATATGTGTGAATGCGGGATAATAATGAACGAATAGGATAATAATATTAGCGAACGAATAGGGACAATAATAATAGCGGGCGAATACGGGGATAATGTGAGCGAATAGGATCTCCTGTATGTGTAGACAGATGCGGACAATAATAATATGGGCGAATAGGAATAATAATGTAGACGAATAGGGATGTGAACAGATGCGGATAATATCTGATGCGGATATGAACAGATGCGGACAGGCAGATGCGGACAGAGCAGATGCGGAATATGTATGGAGCAGATACCGGACAATAATATTAATAATATGAACAGATGGGATATGTAGACAGATACGGGGATAATATGTAGACGAATAAGGATAATAATAATATGCGGAACGAATAGGACAATGTCTAATATGTGGTGAATACGGGATATGTAATAATATGTAGACGAGATGCGGGATAATAATGTGTCATGACGAATAGGACAATAACGGAGCAGACAGGACAATATGCCGGAGCAGATAGGGATAATGGTGAATAGGATATGTATGAGCAGACCGGATATGAGCAGATGCGGATAATGTGCTTGAATGGGATATGAATACGGATATGTCGATGATGCGTTGA
>NW_025748149.1:32500-39686 GCF_021184085.1 Oncorhynchus gorbuscha | reverse complement strand
GCTGTCTGTGAGGGTGTTGTCTGTGATGCTGTTGTCTGTGATGATGTTGTCTGTGATGATGTTGTCTGTGATGATGTTGTCTGTATGATGCTGTCTGTGATGATGTTGTCTGTGATGATGCTGTCTGTGAGGATGTTGTCTGTGATGATGCTGTCTGTAATGATGTCTGTAATGATGTGTCTGTGATGATGTTGTCTGTATGATGTTGTCTGTGAGGATGTTGTCTGTGATGATGCTGTCTGTAATGATGTTGTCTGTAATGATGTTGTCTGTGATGATGTTGTCTGTGAGGATGTTGTCTGTGAGGATGCTGTCTGTGATGATGTTGTCTGTAATGATGTTGTCTGTGATGATGTGGTCTGTCTGTTGTCTGTAATGATGTTGTCTGTGAGGATGTTGTCTGTGAGGATGTTGTCTGTGATGATGTTGTCTGTGATGATGTTGTCTGTGATGATGCTGTCTGTGATGATGTGGATGTTGTCTGTGATGATGTTGTCTGTAATGATGTTGTCTGTGAGGATGTTGTCTGTGATGATGCTGTCTGTGATGATGCTGTCTGTGATATTGATGATGCTGTCTGTGATGATGCTGTCTGTGATGATGCTGTCTGTGAGGATGATGATTGTCTGTGAGGATGTTGTCTGTGAGGATGTTGTCTGTGATGATGCTGTCTGTAATGATGTTGTCTGTGATGATGTTGTCTGTGAGGATGTTGTCTGTGATGATGCTGTCTGTGATGATGCTGTCTGTGATGATGCTGTCTGTGATGATGCTGTCTGTGAGGATGTTGTCTGTGAGGATGTTGTCTGTGAGGATGCTGTCTGTGAGAGATGTTGTCTGTGATGATGCTGTCTGTGATGATGTTGTCTGTGAGGATGTTGTCTGTGAGGATGTTGTCTGTGATGATGCTGTCTGTGATGATGCTGTCTGTGATGATGCTGTCTGTGATGATGCTGTCTGTTCCTGTAAAGAGGATTTGTGAGCCTCTCTCATCAGGGTCGACTCAGTCAGTCAAAGTGTTGCTAAAATGTTGTCATTTTGTTCCACTTCCTGATGATTGTGTTCCTGACGTTTAGAGCTTCTCAAAGAAGGAGAGAGGGTGTGTGTGTGTGTGTGTGTGTGTGTGTGTGTGTGTGTGTGTGTGTGTGTGTGTGTGTGTGTGTGTGTGTGTGTGTGTGTGTGTGTGTGTGTGTGTGTGTGTGTGTGTGTGTGTGTGTGTGTGTGTGTGTGTGTCCGTCCTTTCCTACTCGTATTTAAGCAGGACTCATTGTCATTCCTGTTCCCCATTAATACTGGATACCCATGTCTCCACTTCCTGGTCCTGATAGGATAACCAGGAATAATGACACGCACACACGCACACACATGATGTTAGTGGCACCTTAATTGGGGAGGCCAGGGCTCGTGGTAATGACTGGAGCAGAACTAGTGGAATGGTATCAAATACATCAGAGGTTTCATGCCGTTCCATTCGCTCCGTTCCAGACATTATTATGAGCCGTCCTCCCCTCACCAGGCTCCTGTGGTGCACACAAAGAGACAATGTTAGGATGGTGTGTGTGTTGGGAGGGGGACTATCAGGACTGGAGCCCAAATAGTTTTTCTGTACAGTCCCCCCACAACCCCAAGACAACACGGGTGAGAAGAGCCTTTTGTTGTTTTTAACCCCAGTAGGGGGTGTGTGGTGTGTGTGTGTGTGTGTGTGTGTGTGTGTGTGTGTGTGTGTGTGTGTGTGTGTGTGTGTGTGTGTGTGTGTGTGTGTGTGTGTGTGTGTGTGTGTGTGTGTGTGTGTGTGTGTGTGTGTGTGTGTGTGTGTGTGTGAGAGAGTGCGTGCGTGCGTGCGTGCGTGCGTGTGTGTGTGAAGTAGCACTAGAAAAATATTTTGATTCTGGACGTTTTGAAAAAGCCATTTCTCAGACTGGCCAATAAAAAGAAAAGGTTAAGCATCCAGGGGTCGCCTCTTCACTGTTGACGTTGAGACTGGTGTTTTGCGGGTGCTATTTAATGAAGCTGCCAGTTGAGGACTTGTGAGTCATTCTGTTGTGATCATTCTGTTGTATGCTTCATCGTGCTGCTAAAGTAAATGTGATATAAGGAATACATCCCAATATTGTCTCCTCTCGTTCACTACATCCCAATATTGTCTCCCCTCTCGTTCACTACATCCCAATATTGTCTCCCTCTCGTTCACTACATCCCAATATTGTCTCCTCTCGTTCACTACATCCCAATACTGTCTCCCGCTCGTTCACTACATCCCAATATTGTCTCCTCTCGTTCACTACATCCCAATATTGTCTCCCTCTCGTTCACTACATCCCAATATTGTCTCCCCTCTGCGTACATCCCAATATTGTCTACATCCCAATATTATTGTCTCCTCTCGTTCACTACATCCCAATATTGTCTCCCTCTCGTTCACTACCTCCCAATACCTGTCTCCTCTCGTTCACTACATCCCAATACTGTCTCCCTCTCGCACTACATCCCAATATTGTCTCCCTCTCGTTCACTACATCCCAATACTGTCTCCCTCTCGTTCACTACATCCCAATACTGTCTCCCTCTCGTTCACTACATCCCAATACTGTCTCCCCGTTCACTACATCCCAATATTGTCTCCCTCTCGTTCACTACATCCCAATACTATCTCCTCTCGTTCACTACATCCCAATACTATCTCCCTCTCGTTCACTACATCCCAATATTGTCTCTCGCTCGTTCACTACATCCCAATATTGTCTCTCGCTCGTTCACTACATCCTAATACTGTCTCCCCTCTCGTTCACTACATCCCAATACTGTCTCCCTCCGTTCACTACATCCCAATACTATCTCCTCTCGTTCACTACATCCCAATATTGTCTCTCGCTCGTTCACTACATCCCAATATTGTCTCTCGCTCGTTCACTACATCCCAATACTGTCTCCCTCTCGTTCACTACATCCCAATATTGTCTCTCGCTCGTTCACTACATCCCAATACTATCTCCCTCTCGCTCACTACATCCCAATACTATCTCCCTCTCGTTCACTACATCCCAATACTATCTCCTCTCGTTCACTACATCCCAATATTGTCTCTCGCCGTTCACTACATCCCAATACTGTCTCCTCTCGTTCACTACATCCCAATATTGTCTCCCTCTCGTTCACTACATCCCAATACTATCTCCCTCTCGTTCACTACATCCCAATACTATCTCCTCTCGTTCACTACATCCCAATACTATCTCCTCTCGTTCACTACATCCCAATATTGTCTCTCGCTCGTTCACTACATCCCATAGATCTAAAAGCATTGGATTGGTGGAGGCCTGAGCTAGACCAGAGGGCTAGAGGGTGTTTCTACCATCGGTTCCTACCAGGCATTTCCTTTCAGATCAGAAAATGGAAGAGAATAAGAACAGGGAGGAAGGAGAGATAATTGGGACGTAGCTGATGTGAAAGGCAAAGTTGGAAAGCCTCACGGCTCTGTCTGGTCAGACGAGCTAGTTGGTTCACCTCTGCTTCAGACAGGAAGTGGCTTTGGTCCCGTTGACCTTTAACCCCCAGAACTCTGGTATTAATTAGAGAAGTGGATGAGAGCTAGACGGCAACACACACACACACTCACCACATTATACATTTTAATTGGGACTTCAGAGTACATTTGGCTTAGTGAGAGGGGACAGAGAGAAACATGATTTATTTATGGAAGAAAGGAGAGGGTGGATAAGAGAGAGATATTGAAGGATAGAGAGACATGATTTATGGAAGAAAGGAGAGGGTGGATAAGAGAGAGATATTGAAGGATAGAGAGAGACATGATTTATTTATGGAAGAAAGGAGAGGGTGGATAAGAGGGAGATATTGAAGGATAGAGAGACATGATTTATGGAAGAAAGGAGAGGGTGGATAAGAGGGAGATATTGAAGGATAGAGAGAGACATGATTTATGGAAGAAAGGAGAGGGTGGATAAGGGAGAGATATTGAAGGATAGAGAGACATGATTTATGGAAGAAAGGAGAGGGTGGATAAGGAGAGATATTGAAGGATAGAGAGAGATATGTCTGGTTGTCCTTGGTTATCGTGGCACTGATAGACAATCTCTGCTTCGGAGCATTAACAGCAGGTAAACACACACACGCACGGATGCACGCACACACAGTTCCTCAATATGCATACCGCAATGCTCCGCACTCTCATGCTCCGAGTGCATTCTCAGACAACGTTCTCTAGAGGACGAGATTGAAGGAGAAGGCATTTATTTTTATTTTTATTTCACCTTATTTAACCAGGTAGGCCAGTTGAGAACACCTTTATTTAACCAGGTAGGCCAGTTGAGAACACCTTTATTTAACCAGGTAGGCCAGTTGAGAACACCTTTATTTAACCAGGTAGGCCAGTTGAGAACACCTTTATTTAACCAGGTAGGCCAGTTGAGAACACCTTTATTTAACCAGGTAGGCCAGTTGAGAACACCTTTATTTAACCAGGTAGGCCAGTTGAGAACACCTTTATTTAACCAGGTAGGCCAGTTGAGAACACCTTTATTTAACCAGGTAGGCCAGTTGAGAACACCTTTATTTAACCAGGTAGGCCAGTTGAGAACAAGTTCTCATTTGCAACTGCGACCTGGCCAAGATAAGACATAGCAATTCGACACAGACCACAACCCAGTTACACATGGAATAAACAACAACATAGTCAATAATACAGTAGAACAAAAGAAAACAAAAAGTATATATGCAGTGAGTGCAAATGAGGTAAGATAAGGGAGTTAAGGCAATAAATAGGCCATGGTGGCGAAGTAATTACAATATAGCAATTAAAACACTGGAATGGTAGATGTGCAGAAGATGAATGTGCAAGTAGAGATACTGGGGTGCAAAGGAGCAAGATAAATAAATAAATACAGTATGGGGATGAGGTAGGTGGTGGCATGACGTTGCCCTCTTTGGGTACAGCGAGCACCATCCCCCTCTCTGCTCCTTCAACCAGGCTGCTGTGATCAGCGAGGTCATAAATTCCTATTCATTTCGGTGAAGCTCATGGGAGACTGTGCGGCCACATTACCATAACGCTGTTTATATAATAGCCTCAGATATGACGTTTACATCTAATTGTTGTATAAGATGAATGAGTGAGGGTGATACGGTTTGTAAAATGGTGTAATATGATTGTGGACTGTTTAATGAAGAAAAATACAATTCCCCTTTGATTTGAACTAAATCAGAGGACCGCCCCTGAGCCCAGTTAGGGTCAGACATCCTGGACCGCCCCTGAGCCCAGTTAGGGTCAGACATCCTGGACCGCCCCTGAGCCCAGTTAGGGTCAGACATCCTGGACCGCCCCTGAGCCCAGTTAGGGTCAGACATCCTGGACCGCCCCTGAGCCCAGTTAGGGTCAGACATCCTGGACCGCCCCTGAGCCCAGTTAGGGTCAGACATCCTGGACCGCCCCTGAGCCCAGTTAGGGTCAGACATCCTGGACCGCCCCTGAGCCCAGTTAGGGTCAGACATCCTGGACCGCCCCTGAGCCCAGTTATAGGGTCAGACATCCTTGACCGTCCCTGAGCCCAGTTAGGGTCAGACATCCTGGACCGTCCCTGAGCCCAGTTAGGGTCAGACATCCTGGACCGCCCCTGAGCCCAGTTAGGGTCAGACATCCTGGACCGTCCCTGAGCCCAGTTAGGGTCAGACATCCTGGACCGCCCCTGAGCCCAGTTAGGGTCAGACATCCTGGACCGCCCCTGAGCCCAGTTAGGGTCAGACATCCTGGACCGCCCCTGAGCCCAGTTAGGGTCAGACATCCTGGACCGCCCCTGAGCCCAGTTAGGGTCAGACATCCTGGACCGCCCCTGAGCCCAGTTAGGGTCAGACATCCTGGGACAGCCCCTTTCTGCCATTCCAAATAAAACCCAACTTTGAGAAATTATCACCAGACCAAGCTTACCTCAATTACCAGATGGCTAAAGGTTGTAGAATATTTTAACCATACCACGTGGTTAAACTCTAGACTATCGATACCGACAGAATACGAACAAGTCTTTGATATTAATTACTAGTCTGCAGCTAGGAATTCGGTATCATTGAACGCGAAGAACGACAACCGCCGAAACATCCATTCTACAACAAAATGAATGAACGTCGCTCTGAACTATCCCCTCTAACCACGACCGACAGAGAGCGAGAGAGGGAGAGAGACGGACAATTCTACAAAAGAAAGACTTTTCACCAGCGATCAATTGTTCCCGAATGAGTGAGCGTTCATGTGTAAGGGATTAGCATTTGAATTGTTATAATTAACTCTGTAGGGACTTCTTAGTCGACCCCCATTGCCCCTTTGTCTAACAAGCCGCCATGCCGGTTCAGCCCACTAGGGCACATTCTAACATTTCATGTAACCATATCTACTGTTTGTTTATGCATTTCTGTGAATTACTTAGTTAGTAATAAATACATGATTTAAGACAATTGATGTATGCGTGACTCATAGTGAAGACTGATTCGTGCCAACAATTTACGACGTTTGGAATGAGACTAACGTGAGGTAAAGTAAATCATTCATTAATCAGAAGACTATTTGATCAGATATGAAAATATCTGAAAGGTGATATTAAATTAGGAAATTATAACCTTGTAATCTGAATATTTTTCCTTGGTGCCCCTATTTCCTAGTTAATTACAGTTACAGGATTAATTATTTTGATCGCGTTATACTAATTACAGGGAATCTTTGATAAAACTATGTCTTCAATTTAATGATAGTAAAGACACGACAGTAGATAGATGGGCTGTTTACAGATGGGCTATGTACAGGTACAGTGATCTGTGAGCTACTCTGACAGCTGGTGCTTAAAGCTAGTGAGGGAGATATGGGTCTCCAGCTTCATAAATTTTTGCAGTTCGTTCCAGTCATTGGCAGCAGAGAACTGGAAGGAAAGATGACCAAAGGAGGAACTGGCTTTGGGGTGACCAGTGAGATATACCTGCTGGAGCGCGTGCTACGAGTGGGTTCTGCTATGGTGACCAGTGAGCTGAGATAAGGTGGGGCTTTACCTAGCAGAGATTTGTAGATAACCTGTAGCCAGTGGGTTTTGTGACGAGTATAAAGCGAGGACCAACCAACGAGAATTGAACCCTGTGGCACCCCCATAGAGACTGCCAGAGGTCAGGAACACAGGCACTCCGATTTGACACA
>NW_025748149.1:0-27500 GCF_021184085.1 Oncorhynchus gorbuscha | reverse complement strand
GTGTCACTCTGAAGAACAACGGTGTTACCATAGCAACAAGCTCTCACAGTCTCAGTGCAGAACTAGACACTTTTGAACTTTTCTCGAACGTCAAAGGGTTAAAGGTTAAGGTTTTGGTTAGGGTTCAAACATTATGTTTAGGCATTCGTTCCGAATGGTTACGTTAAGGGTTAAAACTAAACAATAAACATCTGTCTACCGATTGGATCGAACATGTGATCTCCTGATCCAGAGGCATGATGGGATTAAGCCTGCTTGCTCACTGTTGCCTCTAGAGGCTGGTTTTAAGGCATTTTCCCCACATCATCAAGACATAGACAGACGTCCAATTTCGAAATCAATCTTGAGTGATCTGCCGGTACGATAGATGGGGAGGAGATGGCAAAGAGAAGTGGAGAGGAGAGGAGGTGGGACGGAGAGGTTAGTAGGAGAGGAGAGGAGAGGTTAGTAGGAGAGGAGAGGTTAGTAGGAGAGGAGAGGAGAGGAGAGGAGAGGAGAGGAGAGGAGAGGAGAGGAGAGGAGAGAGAGAGAGAGGAAAGGAGAGAGGAGAGGAGAGGAGGTGGGGAGTAGAAGGAGAGAAGAGGAGAGGGGGTGGGGCGGAGAGGTTAGTAGGAGAGGAGAGGAGGTGGGGCGGAGAGGTTAGTAGGAGAGGAGGTGGGGCGGAGAGGTTAGTAGGAGAGGAGGTGGGGAGATGGGGTTAGTAGGAGAGGAGAGGAGAGGTTAGTAGGAGAGGAGAGGTTAGTAGGAGAGGAGAGGAGAGGAGTTGGGGCGGAGAGGAGGTGGGGCGGAGAGGTTAGTAGGAGAGGAGAGGTTAGTAGGAGAGGAGAGGGGAGAGGAGGTGGGGCGGAGAGGTTAGTAGGAGAGGAGAGGTTAGTAGGAAAGGAGAGGAGAGGAGGTGGGTAGGAGAGGTTAGTAGGAGAGGAGAGGATGTGGGTAGGAGAGGTTAGTAGGAGAGGAGAGGTTAGTAGGAGAGGAGAGGTTAGTAGGAGAGGAGAGGAGGTGGGTAGGAGAGGTTAGTAGGAGAGGAGAGGTTAGTAGGAAAGGAGAGGAGAGGAGGTGGGGCGGAGAGGTTAGTAGGAGAGGAGAGGTTAGTAGGAGAGGAGAGGTTAGTAGGAGAGGAGAGGAGAGGAGAGGAGAGGAGAGGAGAGGAGAGGAGAGGAGAGGAGAGGAGAGGAGAGGAGAGGAGAGGAGAGAGGAGAGGAGAGGAGAGGAGATGGGGCGGAGAGGTTAGTAGGAGAGGAGAGGTTAGTAGGAGAGGAGAGGTTAGTAGGAAAGGAGAGGAGAGGAGGTGGGTAGGAGAGGAGAGGAGGTGGGGCGGAGAGGTTAGTAGGAGAGGAGAGGAGTGGGGCGGAGAGGTTAGTAGGAGAGAGAGGAGATGGGGTGAGAGGTTAGTAGGAGAGGAGAGGAGTGGTTAGTAGGAGAGGAGAGGAGGTGGGTAGGAGAGGAGAGGAGAGGAGGTGGGTAGGAGAGGAGAGGAGATGGGTAGAAGAGGAGAGGAGGTGGGGCGGAGAGGTTAGTAGGAGAGGAGAGGTTAGTAGGAGAGGAGAGGAGGTGGGGCGGAGAGGTTAGTAGGAGAGGTTAGTAGGAGAGGAGGAGAGGTTAGTAGGAGAGGATAGGAGAGGAGAGGTTAGTAGGAGAGGAGAGGAGAGGTTAGTAGGAGAGGAGAGGAGGTGGGTAGGAGAGGAGAGGAGGTGGGTAGGAGAGGAGAGGAGGTGGGTAGGAGAGGAGAGGAGGTGGGTAGGAGAGGAGAGGAGATGGGTAGAAGAGGAGAGGAGGTGGGGGCGGAGAGGTTAGTAGGAGAGGAGAGGAGGTGGGGCGGAGAGGTTAGTAGGAGAGGAGAGGAGGTGGGGCGGAGAGGTTAGTAGGAGAGGAGGAGAGGTTAGTAGGAGAGGATAGGAGAGGTTAGTAGGAGAGGAGAGGAGGTGGGTAGGAGAGGAGAGGAGAAGGGTAGAAGAGAAGAGGAGGTGGGGAGAAGAGGTGGGGAGGAGAGGTTAGTAGGAGAGGAGAGGTTAGTAGGAGAGGATAGGAGAGGAGAGGAGGTTAGTAGGAGAGGAGAGGAGATGGGTAGGAGAGGAGAGGAGAAGGGTAGAAGAGGAGGAGGTGGGGAGAAGAGGTGGGGAGGAGAAATTAGTAGAAGAGGAGAGGAGAGGAGAGATGGTGGGGAGGAGAGGAGAGGAGAGATGGAGGAGAGATGGAGGAGAGGAGAGTAGCTAAGTGTTAATAAACTGTGGTGAGACTTCAGGAGATAATCCAGGTATAGTGTGTAATGTATGTGCGTTAGTGGAATGGACTTTAGAAGCAGCTTTGTCCTTGTCGGAGAGGAGGAGGGACATTTAAGACACTATGACGTTATGTGTGATATATAAACTAATGTACATGATATTTTAAGTAGAGCTCTCGGGAATAAACGCTATTGAGTCATTTGAGACTGATCTTTGTCTATTTTATGCAAATAAGAACCTTACAAATTCTTAGAAACGGACAAAGTGTTTTGCTTTGTTATAATTGATTGGTTAACAAACATATACAGTGTAATGTAATATACAGTGGGGCAAAAAAGTATTTAGTCAGCCACCAATTGTGCAAGTTCTCCCACTTAAAAAGATGAGAGAGGCCTGTAATTTTCATCAGAAGAAAAAAAATCCAGAAAATCACATTGTGGGATTTTTAATGAATTTATTTGCAAATTATGGTGGAAAATAAGTATTTGGTTGGGCTGGAGGAGAGGGGGCTGGACTGGAGGAGAGGGGACTGGGCTGGAGGAGAGGGGACTGGGCTGGAGGAGAGGGGGCTGGACTGGAGGAGAGGGGGCTGGGCTGGAGGAGAGGGGGCTGGGCTGGAAGAGAGGGGGCTGGGCTGGAGGAGAGGGGCTGGGCTGGAAGAGAGGGGGCTGGGCTGGAGGAGAGGGGCTGGGCTGGAGGAGAGGGCTGGACTGGAGGAGGGGGCTGGACTGGAGGAGGGGGGCTGGACTGGAGGAGAGGGGACTGGGCTGGAGGAGAGGGGGCTGGAGGAGAGGGGGCTGGACTGGAGGAGAGGGGGCTGGGCTGGAGGAGAGGGGGCTGGGCTGGAGGAGAGGGGGCTGGGCTGGAGGAGAGGGGGCTGGACCTGATCATTAAAAGCCCACAGGCCTCCAGAACTATCTAATTAAAACTGACTCTCCCCACAAAATGCGAATTTGAATTTTATCCAAAACCTGATTTGAAACCCATTAAGTACTGATGGAAATACCACACACACACACACACACACACACACACACACACACACACACACACACACACACACACACACACACACACACACACACACACACACACACACACACACACACACACGTGTGGTTTCTTCTGACCTTTGAACGTTTCAATACCCAGTTGCTGCTGGTATTGAATTATCCATTTATAAATGAACCTCTGAATACTCCCTTCTAACTCTTCACTTCTCCCACTGGGGTTAGGAGCTGTAAGAATGTATGGCTGCCGCTACCTCTCCAACCAAGCTGCATGAGCTGAGGATCAAACTGGAGTAGAGAGGAGGATCAGCAATGTGTTCCTGGAGCAGAGAGTAGGATCAGTAATGTAAAACCAATGTGTTCCTGGAGTAGAGAGGAGGATCAGTAATGTAAAACCAATGTGTTCCTGGAGTAGAGAGGAGGATCAGTAATGTAAAACCAATGTGTTCCTGGAGTAGAGAGGAGGATCAGTAATGTAAAACCAATGTGTTCCTGGAGTAGAGAGGAGGATCAGTAATGTGTTCCTGGAGTAGAGAGGAGGATCAGTAATGTGTTCCTGGAGTAGAGAGGAGGATCAGCAATGTGTTCCTGGAGTAGAGAGGAGGAACAGCACGGCCAGGAACACATTGGTTTTGAGGAAATAAGCTTTTGGTTTAGTTCCGTTGTCATCCAAGAACTGCTATACAGATACTGAGGGAGAACTACAGATACTGAGGGAGAACTACAGATACTGAGGGAGAACTACAGATACTGAGGGAGAACTGCTATACAGATACTGAGGGAGAACTGCAGATACTGAGGGAGAACTACAGATACTGAGGGAGAACTGCTATACAGATACTGAGGGATAACTACAGATACTGAGGGATAACTACAGATACTGAGGGAGAACTGCTATACAGATACTGAGGGATAACTACAGATACTGAGGGAGAACTACAGATACTGAGGGAGAACTGCTATACAGATACTGAGGGATAACTACAGATACTGAGGGATAACTACAGATACTGAGGGATAACTACAGATACTGAGGGAGAACTACAGATACTAAGGGAGAACTACAGATACTGAGGGAGAACTACAGATACTGAGGGAGAACTACAGATACTGAGGGAGAACTACAGATACTGAGGGAGAACTACAGATACTGAGGGATAACTGCTATACAGATACTGAGGGATAACTGCTATACAGGTACTGAGGGAGAACTGCAGATACTGAGGGAGAACTACAGATACTGAGGGATAACTGCTATACAGATACTGAGGGATAACTGCTATACAGGTACTGAGGGAGAACTGCAGATACTGAGGGAGAACTGCAGATACTGAGGGAGAACTGCAGATACTGAGGGAGAACTGCTATACAGATACTGAGGGAGAACTACAGATACTGAGGGAGAACTACAGATACTGAGGGATAACTGCTATACAGATACTGAGGGAGAACTGCTATACAGATACTGAGGGAGAACTACAGATACTGAGGGAGAACTACAGATACTGAGGGAGAACTACAGATACTGGGGGAGAACTGCTATACAGATACTGAGGGAGAACTGCTATACAGATACTGAGGGAGAACTGCTGTAACGGTTCTCTTGTGGTGAAGGAGAGTCGGACCAAAATGCAGCGTGTAGATTGCGATCCGTGTTTTAATAAACAAACGTAACACGAATCCAAACACTAAAAAACAATAAACGTAACGAAACCCGAAACAGCCTATACTTGTGTACACTAACACATAGACAGGAACAAGGACACTAAGGACAATCACGCACGACAAACTCAAATAATATGGCTGCCTAAATATGGTTCCCAATCAGAGACAACGATAAACACCTGCCTCTGATTGAGAACCACTCCAGACAGCCATAGACTTTGCTAGATCACCCCACTAGCTACAATCCCAATATATACACACCACATACAAAAACCCATGCCACACCCTGGCCTGACCCAATACATGAAGATAAACACAAAATACTTCGACCAGGGCGTGACAGAACCCCCCCCCCCCCCTAAGGTGCGGACTCCCGAATGCACCTCAAAACAATAGGGAGGGTCCGGGTGGGCGTCTGTCTATGGAGGCGGCTCCGGCACGGGACGTGGACCTCACTCAGTCAATGTCTTAGTCCCCACTCCTCGCATCCCTGGATAGTCCACCCTCGCCGCCGACCATGGCCTAGTAGTCCTCACCCAGAACCCCACTGGACTGGGGAGCAGATTGGGACTCAAGGGCAGCTCGGGACTGAGGCAGCTCGGGACTGAGGGAAAGCTCGGGAGTGAGAGAAAGCTCGGGAGTGAGAGAAAGCTCGGGAGTGAGAGAAAGCTCGGGAGTGAGAGGAAGCTCGGGAGTGAGAGGAAGCTCGGGAGTGAGAGGAAGCTCGGGAGTGAGAGGAAGCTCGGGAGTGAGAGGAAGCTCGGGAGTGGGAGGAAGCTCAGGCAGGTTGATGGATTTACCAGATCCTGGCTGGCTGGTGGTTTACGGCAGATCCTGGATGACTGGTGATCCCGGCTGACTGGCAGATCCCGCTGACTGGCAGATCCCGGCTGACTGGCAGATCCCGGCTGACTGGCGGATCCTGGCTGACTGGCGGATCCTGGCTGACTGGCGGATCTGGCAGATCCTGGCTGACTGGCGGATCCTGGCCGACTGGCAGATCCTGGCCGACTGGCAGTTCTGGCAGATCCCGGCTGACTGGCGGATCTGGAAGAGTCTGGTTGACTGGCGGTTCTGGAAGAGTCTGGTTGACTGGCGGTTCTGGAAGAGTCTGGTTGACTGGCGGTTCTGGAAGAGTCTGGTTGACTGGCAGATCTGGAAGAGTCTGGCTGACTGGCGGATCTGGAAGAGTCTGGCTGAATGGAGGATCTGGAAGAGTCTGGCTGACTGGCGGATCTGGAAGAGTCTGGCTGAATGGAGGATCCTGGCAGACTGGCAGATCTGGAAGAGTCTGGCTGACTGGTGGATCCACGCTGACTGGCAGCTCTGGCTGCTCCATGTAGGCTGACAGCTCTGGCGGCTTCTTACAGACTGACAGCTCTGGCTGCTCCGTGCAGACTGACAGCTCCTTGCAGACTGGCAGCTCCTTGCAGACTGGCAGCTCTGGCTGCTTCATGCAGACTGACAGCTCTGGCTGCTCCATGCAGGCTGACAGCTCCTTGCAGACTGACAGCTCCTTGCAGACTGGCAGCTCCATGCAGACTGGCAGAGTCCTTGCAGACTGGCATCTCTGGCTGCTCCATGTAGACTGACAGTTCCTTGCAGACTGACAGCTCCTTGCAGACTGACAGCTCTGGCTGCTCCATGTAGACTGAGAGCTCTGGCTGCTCCATACAGACTGGCAGCTCTGGCTGCTCCATGCAGGCTGGCAGCTCTGGCTGCTCCATGCAGGCTGGCAGCTCTGGCTGCGCTGAACAGGCAGGAGACTCCAGCAGCGCAGTAGAGGAGGAAGGCTCTGGCTGCGCTGAACAGGCGGGAGACTCCGACAGCTAGAGAGGCGAGGCGCACTGTAGGCCTGATGCGTGGTGCTGGTACTGGTGGTACTGGACTGAGGACACGCACAGGAAGCCTGGTGCGGGGAGCTGCCACCGGAGGGCTGGGGTGTGGAGGTGGTACTGAATAGACCGGACCGTGCAGGCGCACTGGAGCTCTTGAGCACCGAGCCTGCCCAACCTTACCTGGCTCGATGCCCACTCTAGCCCGGCCGATACGAGGAGCTGGAATATACCATACCGGGCTAAGCACCCGCACTGGGGACACCGTGCGCACCACTGCATAACACAGTGCCTGCCCGGTCTCTTTAGCCTCCCGGTAAGCACAGGGAGTTTGCGCAGGTCTCCTACCTGGCATAGCCCTACTCCCTGTGAGCCCCCCCCCAATACATTTTTGGGGCTGACTCTCGGGCTTCCGTCCGCGCCGCCGTGCTTGCTTTGCCAACCTCATTCTCTTGTAACCTTCCGCGCACTGCTCCATCTAATCCCAGGCGGGCTCCGGCACTCTCCCTGGGTCGACCGCCCACCTGTCTATCTCCTCCCAAGAAGTATGGTCCATACTCTTGTAGTCCAAACCGTACTCCTCTTTGGGCTGCTCCTGTTGCCTCGTCTCCTGCTGCACCTTGGGGCGGCTACACTCCCCTGGTTTAGCCCAGGGTCCTCTCCCGTCGAGGATTTCCTCCCATGTCCAGAAATCCTTCTTACGCATCTCCTCTTTGGGCTGCTCCTGCCTGTTGACACGCTGCTTGGTCCGTTTGTGGTGGGTGATTCTGTAACGGTTCTCTTGTGGTGAAGGAGAGTCGGACCAAAATGCAGCGTGGTGGTTATTCATGTTTTTAATAAAGACAACTATAAATGAACAGACTAAACAAAACAAGAAAAGTGAAAACCTAAACAGTCCTATCTGGTGCAAACACAGAGACAGGAACAATCACCCACAAAACCCAACACAAAACAGGCTACCTAAATATGGTTCCCAATCAGAGACAATGACTAACACCTGCCTCTGATTGAGAACCATATCAGGCCAGACATAGAAATAGACAAACCAGACACACAACATAGAATGCCCACCCAGCTCACGTCCTGACCAACACTAAAACAAGGAAAACACATACGAACGATGGACAGAACGTGACAACTGCTATACAGATACTGAGGGAGAACTGCAGATACTGAGGGAGAACTACAGATACTGAGGGAGAACTGCAGATACTGAGGGAGAACTGCAGATACTGAGGGAGAACTGCTATACAGATACTGAGGGAGAACTACAGATACTGAGGGAGAACTGCAGATACTGAGGGAGAACTGCAGATACTGAGGGAGAACTGCTATACAGATACTGAGGGAGAACTACAGATACTGAGGGAGAACTGCAGATACTGAGGGAGAACTGCTATACAGATACTGAGGGAGAACTGCTATACAGATACTGAGGAGAACTGCTATACAGATACTGAGGGAGAACTGCTATACAGATACTGAGGGAGAACTGCTATACAGATACTGAGGGAGAACTGCTATACAGATACTGAGGAGAACTGCTATACAGATACTGAGGGATAACTGCTATACAGATACTGAGAGAGAACTACAGATACTGAGGGAGAACTGCTATACAGATACTGAGGAGAACTGCTATACAGATACTGAAGGAGAACTGCAATACAGATACTGAGGGAGAACTATACAGATACTGAGGGAGAACTGCTATACAGATACTGAGGGAGAACTGCTATACAGATACTGAGGGAGAACTGCTATACAGATACTGAGGGAGAACTGCTATACAGATACTGAGGGAGAACTGCTATACAGATATTGAGGGAGAACTGCTATACAGATACTGAGGGAGAACTGCTATACAGATACTGAGGGAGAACTGCTATACAGATACTGAGGGAGAACTGATACTGAGGAGAACTACACAGATACTGAGGGAGAACTGATACTGAGGGAGAACTGCTATACAGATACTGAGGGAGAACTGCTATACTGCTAGATACTGAGGGAGAACTGCTATACAGATACTGAGGGAGAACTGATACTGAGGGAGAACTGCTACAGATACTGAGGGAGAACTGCTATACAGATACTGAGGGAGAACTGCTATACAGATACTGAGGGAGAACTGCTATACAGATACTGAGGGAGAACTGCTATACAGATACTGAGGGAGAACTGCTATACAGATACTGAGGGAGAACTGCTATACAGATACTGAGGAGAACTGCTATACAGATACTGAGGGAGAACTGCTATACAGATACTGAGGGAGAACTGCTATACAGATACTGAGGGAGAACTGCTATACAGATACTGAGGAGAACTGCTATACAGATATTGAGGGAGAACTGCTATACAGATACTGAGGGAGAACTGCTATACAGATACTGAGGGAGAACTGCTATACAGATATTGAGGGAGAACTGCTATACAGATACTGAGGAGAACTGCTATACAGATACTGAGGGAGAACTGCTATACAGATATTGAGGGAGAACTGCTATACAGATACTGAGGGAGAACTGCTATACAGATACTGAGGGAGAACTGCTATACAGATATTGAGGGAGAACTACAGATACTGAGGGAGAACTGCTATACAGATACTGAGGAGAACTGCTATACAGATACTGAGGGAGAACTGCTATACAGATACTGAGGGAGAACTGCTATACAGATACTGAGGGAGAACTGCTATACAGATACTGAGGGAGAACTGCTATACAGATACTGAGGGAGAACTGCTATACAGATACTGAGGGAGAACTGCTATACAGATACTGAGGGAGAACTGCTATACAGATACTGAGGGAGAACTGCTATACAGATACTGAGGGAGAACTGCTATACAGATACTGAGGAGAACTGCTATACAGATACTGAGGGAGAACTGCTATACAGATACTGAGGGAGAACTGCTATACAGATACTGAGGGAGAACTGCTATACAGATACTGAGGGAGAACTGCTATACAGATACTGAGGGAGAACTGCTATACAGATACTGAGGGAGAACTGCTATACAGATACTGAGGGAGAACTGCTATACAGATACTGAGGGAGAACTGCTATACAGATACTGAGGGAGAACTGCTATACAGATACTGAGGGAGAACTGCTATACAGATATTGAGGGAGAACTGCTATACAGATACTGAGGGAGAACTGCTATACAGATACTGAGGGAGAACTGCTATACAGATACTGAGGGAGAACTGCTATACAGATATTGAGGGAGAACTGCTATACAGATACTGAGGGAGAACTGCTATACAGATATTGAGGGAGAACTGCTATACAGATACTGAGGGAGAACTGCTATACAGATACTGAGGGAGAACTGCTATACAGATACTGAGGGAGAACTGCTATACAGATACTGAGGGAGAACTGCTATACAGATACTGAGGGAGAACTGCTATACAGATACTGAGGGAGAACTGCTATACAGATACTGAGGGAGAACTGCTATACAGATACTGAGGGAGAACTGCTATACGGATGTTGTCCATTGGCATCTGCTGAATATTGAATCTATTGACTGTTTACAATGTTCACGTCTTCATTGTGTTGCCTGTGCTGTGGAAGACCTGTGATCCGAATATTAAAACGCATTGGGAGCATCTACAGTGCCTTGCGAAAGTATTCGGCCCCCTTGAACTTTACGACCTTTTGCCACATTTCAGGCTTCAAACATAAAGATATAAAACTGTATTTTTTTGTGAAGAATCAACAACAAGTGGGACACAATCATGAAGTGGAACGACATTTATTGATATTTCAAACTTTTTAACAAATCAAAAACTGAAAAATTGGGCGTGCAAAATTATTCAGCACCTTTACTTTCAGTGCAGCAAACTCTCTCCAGAAGTTCAGTGGGGATCTCTGAATGATCCAATGTTGACCTAAATGACTAATGATGATAAATACAATCCACCTGTGTGTAACAAGTCTCCGTATAAATGCACCTGCACTGTGATAGTCTCAGAGGTCCGATAAAAGCTCAGAGAGCATCATGAAGAACAAGGAACACACCAGGCAGGTCCGAGATACTGTTGTGAAGAAGTTTAAAGCCGGATTTGGATACAAAAAGATTTCCCAAGCTTTAAACATCCCAAGGAGCACTGTGCAGCTAGCAGAATATTGAAATGGAAGAACTATCAGATACTGCAAATCTACCAAGACCTGCCCGTCCTCTAAACTTTCAGATACAAGGAGAAGACTGATCAGAGATGCAGAAGAGGCCCATGATCCCTCTGGATGAACTGCAGAGATCTACAGCTGAGGTGGGAGACTTTGTCCATAGGACAACAATCAGTCGATAACTGCACAAATCTGGCCTTTATGGAAGAGTGGCAAGAAGAAAGCCATTTCTTAAAGATATCCATAAAAAGTGTCATCTAAAGTTTGCCACAAGCCACCTGGGAGACACATCAAACATGTGGAAGAAGGTGCTCTGGTCAGATGAAACCAAATTGAACTTTTTGGCAACAATGCAAAACGTTATGTTTGGCTGAGGGAAACAGCCCATCACCCTGAACACACCATCCCCACTGTCAAACATGGTACTGGCAGCATCATGGTTTGGGCCTGCTTTTCTTCAGCAGGGACAGGGAAGATGGTTAAAATTGATGGGAAGATGGATGGAGCCAAATACAGGACCATTCTGGAAGAAAACCTGATGGAGTCTGCAAAAGACCTGAGACTGGGACGGAGATTTGTCTTCCAACAAGACAATGATCCAAAACATAAAGCAAAATCTACAATGGAATGGTTCAAAAATAAACATATCCAGGTGTTAGAATGGCCAAGTCAAAGTCCAGACCTGAATCCAATCGAGAATCTGTGGAAAGAACTGAAAACTGCTGTTCACAAATGCTCTCCATCCAACCTCACTGAGCTCGAGCTGTTTTGCAAGGAGGAATGGGAAGAAATGTCAGTCTCTCGATGTGCAAAACTGATAGAGACATACCCCAAGCGACTTACAGCTGTAATCGCAGCAAAAGTTGGCGCTACAAAGTATTAACTTAAGGGGGCTGAATAATTTTGCACGCCCAATTTTTCAGTTTTGATTTGTTAAAAAAGTTTGAAATATCCAATAAATGTTGTTCCACTTCATGATTGTGTCCCACTTGTTGTTGATTCTTCACAAAGAAATACATTTTTATATCTTTATGTTTGAAGCCTGAAATGTGGCAAAAGGTCGCAAAGTTCAAGGGGGCCGAATACTTTCGCAAGGCACTGTATATATAGCAGTGTGTAGATGTATTTTTTATTGGCAAGAGTGAGGTATATAAAAAGAGTAGACTAGATTGTGTATACAAGACTTACAATACAATATCACAGAAGTTAGTCAAGGATTTAATGATCACACAGTTTTATTACAAAGAAAACAAACAAACTGTACATGAGGATGAAGGGTGTTTACATTGTTTCAGAAAGAAATAAAAACAGATAGAAGCTGACTCCCATTCTTAGCTCAGATAGAAGCTGACTCCCATTCTTAGCTCAGATAGAAGCTGACTCCCATTCTTAGCTCAGATAGAAGCTGACTCCCATTCTTAGCTCAGATAGAAGCTGACTCCCATTCTTAGCTCAGATAGAAGCTGACTCCCATTCTTAGCTCAGATAGAAGCTGACTCCCATTCTTAGCTCAGATAGAAGCTGACTCCCATTCTTAGCTCAGATAGAAGCTGACTCCCATTCTTAGCTCAGATAGAAGCTGACTCCCATTCTTAGCTCAGATAGAAGCTGACTCCCATTCTTAGCTCAGATAGAAGCTGACTCCAATTCTTAGATCAGATAGAAGCTGACTCCATTCTTAGCTCAGATAGAAGCTGACTCCCATTCTTAGCTCAGATAGAAGCTGACTCCCATTCTTAGCTCAGATAGAAGCTGACTCCCATTCTTAGCTCAGATAGAAGCTGACTCCCATTCTTAGCTCAGATAGAAGCTGACTCCATTCTTAGCTCAGATAGAAGCTGACTCCCATTCTTAGCTCAGATAGAAGCTGACTCCCATTCTTAGCTCAGATAGAAGCTGACTCCCATTCTTAGCTCAGATAGAAGCTGACTCCCATTCTTAGCTCAGATAGAAGCTGACTCCCATTCTTAGCTCAGATAGAAGCTGACTCCCATTCTTAGCTCAGATAGAAGCTGACTCCAATTCTTAGCTCAGATAGAAGCTGACTCCCATTCTTAGCTCAGATAGAAGCTGACTCCCCTTAGATCAGATAGAAGCTGACTCCATTCTTAGATCAGATAGAAGCTGACTCCCATTCTTAGCTCAGATAGAAGCTGACTCCCATTCTTAGCTCAGATAGAAGCTGACTGTCATGTTTTGTCATTGATTATCATGTCTTGTCCCTGTGCTTCCCCTTCTATTCGTTTCCCTCTGCTGGTCTTATTAGGTTCTTTCCCCTCTTTCTATCCCTCTCTCCCCTCCCTCTCTCACTCTCTCGCTCTCCATTCTCTATCGTTCCGTTCCTGCTCCCAGCTGTTCCTATTCCCCTAATCAATCATTTAGTCTTCCCACACCTGAAGCTGATCCTTTTCCCTGATTAGAGTCCCTATTTCTCTCCTTGTTTTCCGTTCCTGCCCTGTCGGATCCTTGTCTATAATTCACCGTGCTGTGTCTATGTATTGCCCTGTCGTGTCGTGTTTCCCTCAGATGCTGCGTGGTGAGCAGGTGTCTGAGTCTGCTAGGTTCAAGTGCCTTCCCGAGGCAACCTGCAGTTCTTGATCAAGTCTCCAGTCTGTTCTCGTCTTTACGAGTAGTATTATGCCTTTTGTTTTGTAAAGTATCTTTACTGGATTAAAAACTCTGTTTTCGCCAAGTCGCTTTTGGGTCCTCATTCACCTGCATAACACTGACTCCCATTCTTAGCTCAGATAGAAGCTGACTCCCATTCTTAGCTCAGATAGAAGCTGACTCCCATTCTCAGCTCTTTCTATCTGTCCTGTCCTGAAAACAGGGTCCTATTCTCTAGGAACCGAGAGGAAGCAAACAGGCCGGAAGGGGGAGGGACCGACGTAAACTTGTCTAATAAGAAAAGCTTGTTTTTGTTTTTCCATTGCAGAACATTTCGCTACGGTGTGCGCTAATGAATACGACCCTCTACTACCCTGTTCAAGGACCCATTTGAACCGTGTGCTACTGTAGATGCCCAGGGTCCTTCCTGATCAGAAATTGTATTTACAGTGAGAGCTGAGGACCTCCAGAGACCCCTACACACTGAACTAAGAACAGTTTTGTGTTTTCCCTCGAATGGTTAAGGATATGATTAGTTGAGTGTAATCTGATCCTAGATCTGTGGTTAGGTTAATATCTAATGGTTATAGATAGGATTAGGAAAGTGTAAGCTGATCCTAGATCTGTGGTTAAGGGCAACTTCCGCCAGCCCTGCAACGTGATTGATCAAAACAAACAATCTGGCGGCTGCAATGAACCCTGAGATATGAGGCACGTTTCCCATTGGAGCGTTACACACACCAAACACACACAAACTGATAAGCAGCAATAGCAGCAGCCACACAACACGGTCATAACTTTCATCAAAGCGTCTGCAAGAGATTTCTAGAAGCCTCCTCAGAAAGCCAAAACAGAGACAGATTCCAGAAGCCTCCTCAGAAAGTCAAAACAGAGACAGATTCTAGAAGCCTCCTCAAAAAGCCAAAACAGAGACAGATTCTAGAAGCCTCCTCAGAAAGCCAAAACAGAGACAGATTCTAGAAGCCTCCTCAAAAGCCAAAGAGAGACAGATTCTAGAAGCCTCTTCAGAAAGCCCAAACAGAGACAGATTCTAGAAGCCTCCTCAGAAAGCCAAAACAGACACTGATAAAGCCACACCATTACAAAGCATAGTAGAGACACTAAATAACAGCAGAACTAGTAGCTTGACTTTGTAGAGTAAAATATCACTTTTAAAAGGAATGGTGAAGATTCCGTTATATAACAGAGCAGCTGGGAAAAGGCGATGTAGCGCCATTCAGAACACACTGAAGTAGTGGAACGTGTTTTACAAATCAACTGTTGAAATAGATGAACCTCTGTGTCCTCTCCTCTGCAACAAACAACCCTGGAAGTGCTGTGGTGCTTCATACTGCATTGTCGTGCTGCTGCTGCTGCTGTTGTTGTTGTTGCTGCACTTCGGGCAGCCCTGTAATCAAGTGGTGATCAAAACTCCTGCATCAGTCACTTAACAGCTTCAGATGTAGTGGGACTCATCTCTGTAACAACGACCCTGAAAGCGCTGCTGCTTCGTGGTGTTTGATGGTGTTTACTTTATGTTTGTTGTTGCACTTAAAGCTCCTCTGTAAATGGTCATCAAAAGATAACAGAGAGAGAGAGAGAGAGAGAGAGAGAGAGAGAGAGAGAGAGAGAGAGAGAGAGAGAGAGAGAGAGAGAAACAGAGGGAGAGAGAGAGAGAGAGAGAGAGAGAGAGAGAGAGAGAGAGAAACTGAGAGAGAAACAGAGGGAGGGAGGGAGAGGGAGAAACAGAGGGAGACTGATGGAAAGTGGTGTTGGGGGTAAAACATACGACATTATAAAATCCATGTACACAAACAACAAGTGTGCAGTTAAAATTGGCAAAAAACACACACATTTCTTCACACAGGGTCGTGGGGTTAGACAGGGATGCAGCTTAAGCCCCACCCTCTTCAACATATATATCAACGAATTGGCGCGGACACTAGAAAAGTCTGCAGCACCCGGCCTCCCCCTGCTAGAATCCGAAGTCAAATGTCTGCTGTTTGCTGATGATCTGGTGCTTCTGTCACCAACCAAGGAGGGCCTACAGCAGCACCTAGATCTTATGCACAGATTCTGTCAGACCTGGGCCCTGACAGTAAATCTCAGTAAGACCAAAATAATGGTGTTCCAAAAAAGGTCCAGTCACCAGGACCACAAATACAAATTCCATCTAGACACTGTTGCCCTAGAGCACACAAAAAAGTATACATACCTTGGCCTAAACATCAGCGCCACAGGTAACTTCCACAAAGCTGTGAACGATCTGAGAGACAAGGCAAGAAGGGCATTCTATGCCATCAAAAGAAACATAAATTTCAACATACCAATTAGGATTTGGCTAAAAATACTTGAATCAGTCATAGAGCCCATTGCCCTTTATGGTTGTGAGGTCTGGGGTCCGCTCACCAACCAAGACTTCACAAAATGGGACAAACACCAAATTGAGACTCTGCACGCAGAATTCTGCAAAAATATCCTCCGTGTACAACGTAAAACACCAAATAATGCATGCAGAGCAGAATTAGGCCGATACCCACTAATTATCAAAATCCAGAAAAGAGACGTTAAATTCTACAACCACCTAAAAGGAAGTGATTCCCAAACCTTCCACAACAAAGCCATCACCTACAGAGATGAACCTGGAGAAGAGTCCCCTAAGCAAGCTGGTCCTGGGGCTCTGTTCACAAACACAAACACACCCTACAGAGCCCCAGGACAACAGCACAATTAGACCCAACCAAATCATGAGAAAACAAAAGATAATTACTTAACACAATGGAAAGAATTAACAAAAAAACAGAGCAAACTAGAATGCTATTTGGCCCTACACAGAGAGTACACAGCGGCAGAATACCTGACCACTGTGACTGACCCAAAATTAAGGAAAGCTTTGACTATGTACAGACTCAGTGAGCATAGCCTTGCTATTGAGAAAGGCCGCCGTAGGCAGACATGGCTCTCAAGAGAAGACAGGCTATGTGCTCACTGCCCACAAAATGAGGTGGAAACTGAGCTGCACTTCCTAACCTCCTGCCCAATGTATGACCATATTAGAGAGACATATTTCCCCCAGATTACACAGATCCACAAAGAATTCGAAAACAAATCCAATTTTGAAAAACTCCCATATCTTTTGGGTGAAATTCCACAGTGTGCCATCACAGCAGCAAGATTTGTGACCTGTTGCCACGAGAAAAGGGCAACCAGTGAAGAACAAACACCATTGTAAATACAACCCATATTTATGCTTATTCATTTTATCTTGTGTCCTTTAACTATTTGTACATTGTATATATATATATATAATATGACATTTGTAATGTCTTTACTGTTTTTAAACTTCTGTATGTGTAATGTTTACTGTTGATTTTTGTTATTTTCACTTTATATATTCACTTTGTATGTTGTCTACCTCACTTGCTTTGGCAATGTTAACACATGTTTCCCATGCCAATAAAGCCCTTGAATTGAATTGAATTGGGAAACAGAGAGAAACAGAGAGAGAGAAACAGAGAGAGAGAAACCGAGGGAGAGAGAGAGAGGGAGAAACAGAGGGAGAGAGAGAAACAGAGGGAGAGAGAGAGCGAGGGAGAAACAGATGGAGAAACAGAGGGAGAGAGAGAGAGGGAGAAACAGAGGGAGAGAGAGAGAGGGAGAAACAGAGAGAGAGAGAGAGAGAGAGAGAGAGAGAGAGAGAGAGAGAGAGAGAGAGAAAATGAGAGAGAAACAGATAGAGAGAAACAGAGGGAGAGAGAGAGAGGGAGAAACAGAGGGAGGGAGAGAGAGAGAAACAGAGAGAAACAGAGAGAGAGAAACAGAGAGAAACAGAGAGAGAGAAACAGAGAGAAACAGAGGGAGAGGAGAGAGAGGGAGAAACAGAGGGAGGGAGAGAGAAACAGAGAGAAAGAGAGAGAGAACAGAGAGGAGAGAGAGAGAGAGGGAGAAACAGAGGGAGAGAGAGAGAAACAGAGGGAGAGAGAGAGGGAGAGAGAGAGGGGAGAAACAGAGAGAGAGAGAGAGAGAGAGAGAGAGAGAGAGAGAGAGAGAGAGAGAGAGAGAGAGAGAGAGAGAGAGAGAGAGAGAGAGAGAGAGAGAGAGAGAGAGAGAGAGAGAGAGAGGAGGGAGAAACAGAGGGATAAACAGAGGGAGAAACAGAGGGAGAGTGAATGAAAAGGATAGAATAGAGGGAGGAGAGAGACAGACAGAGAGAAGCAAACAGGTCCTGAGGCTCTGTTCACAAACACACCCCACAGAGCCCCAGGACAGCAACACAATTAGACCCAACCAAATCATGAGAAAACAAAGAGATAACTATTTGACAGATTGGAAAGAATTAACAAAAAAACAGAGCAAACTAGAATGCTATTTGGCCCTAAACAGAGAGTACACAGTGGCAGAATACCTGACCACTGTGACTGACCCAATATTAAGGAAAGCTTTGACTATGTACAGACTCAGTGAGCATAGCCTTGCTATTGAGAAAGGCCACCGTAGGCAGACATGGCTCTCAAGAGAAGACAGGCTATGTGCTCACTGCCCACAAAATGAGGTGGAAACTGAGCTGCACTTCCTAACCTCCTGCCCAATGTACGACCATATTAGAGACACATTTCCCTCAGATTACACAGATACACAAAGAATTTGGCAAGATTTGGAAAACAAATCAAATTTTGATTAACTCCCATATCTATTGAGTGAAATGCCACGGTGTGCAATATTTGTGACCTGTTGCCACAAGAAATGGTCAACCCATATTTATTTTCTCTTTGTACTTTAACAATTTGCACATCGTTACAACACTGTATATAGACATCATATGACATTTGAAATGTCTTTATTCTTTTGGTACTGTTCACTTTTTATTGTTTATTTCACTTTAGTTTATTTATTTCTTTTATTTATTTTTATTTATTTATTGAATTAGGAGTGAGTGAGTGAGGGAGTGAGTGAGTGAGGGAGGGAGGGAGGGAGGGAGGGAGGGAGGGGGGGGAGGGAGGGAGGGAGGGAGGGAGGGGGAGGAGGGAGGGAGGGGGGAGGGGGAGGGAGGGAGGAGGGAGGGGAGGGAGGGAGGGAGGGAGGGAGGGAGGGAGGGAGGAGAGAGGGAGAGGAGGAGAGAGAGGAGAGAGAGAGAGAGAGAGAGAGAGAGAGAGAGAGAGAGAGTGAGAGAGAGAGAGACACAGAGACACAGAGACACAAGAGAGGGAGAGAGACTTCAAACCGGCCAATCAGGAGAGTTTAAAGCGAGGACTGGCAAATCACAGTGGGCCCTGAGGGCCTTGTTTTCTCCCTGGGCTACCACAAGGCTCCAATTGGACGGCCTGCAGAGACAAGAGGCAAGAGACAGTGG
This sequence comes from Oncorhynchus gorbuscha, assembly GCF_021184085.1. Classification (NCBI taxonomy): domain Eukaryota; kingdom Metazoa; phylum Chordata; class Actinopteri; order Salmoniformes; family Salmonidae; genus Oncorhynchus; species Oncorhynchus gorbuscha. The sequence continues at coordinate 8,662 of NW_025748149.1, read as the reverse complement.
CACCTCAGGTGTGCGTTCGTGCCCGCGTGTGTGTGTGTGTGTGTGTGTGTGTGTGTGTGTGTGTGTGTGTGTGTGTGTGTGTGTGTGTGTGTGTGTGTGTGTGTGTGTGTGTGTGTGTGTGTGTGTGTGTGTGTGTGTGTGTGTGTGTGTGTGTGTGTGTGTGCAACATGGAGAGTGTGATCCATAATGATTGACTGAAACAGAACAAAATAAAGAGAGCTCCTGTTCACCTCAAGACCAGCTTTCTATTTCAATCTGTTTCATTTAGAGCTGAATCACATAAAGGACTTTAACCAGAACCACTCTGTCTGCTACAACAACTCAATCACACACTGCTTACTGTGTTAGGAAGGGGGGAACACACACACACACACATTTTCACTCTTCCTCAATCCCTCCCTCTGCCTTTCTCTCTCTCCTCTCTCTCTCCATCTCCCCCTGTACAACCCTCTCGCAAACCCTCTCTCTATATCCCTCTCTCTATGCCTCTCTCTCCATCCCCCTCTCCATCCCTCTCTCCATCCCCCTCTCCATCCCTCTCTCTCCATCACTCTCTCTCCATCCCTCTCTCTCCATCCCTCCCTCTCTCCATCCCTCTCTCTCTCCATCCCTCTCTCTCCATCCCCCTCTCCATCCCTCTCTCTCCATCCCTCTCTCCCATCCCTTTCTCTCTCCATCCCTCTCCATCCCTTTCTCTCTCCATCCCTCTCTCCATCCCTCTCTCTCCATCCCTCTCTCTCTCCATCCCTCTCTCTCCATCCCTCTCTCTCTCCATCCCTCTCTCTCTCCATCCCTCTCTCTCTCCATCCCTCTCTCTCTCCATCCCTTTCTCTCTCTCATCCCTCTCTCCATCCCTCTCTCTCATCCTTCTCTCTCATCCCTCTCTACATCCCTCTCTCCATCCCTCTCTCCATCCCTCTCTCTCCATCCCTCTCTCTCCATCCCTCTCTCTCCATCCCTCTCTCTCCATCCCTCTCTCTCTCCATCCCTCTCTCTCCATCCCTCCCTCTCTCATCCCTCTTTCTCCATCCCTCTCTCTCCATCCCTCTCTCCATCCCTCTCTCCATCCCTCTCTCCCATCCCTCCCTCTCTCCATCCCTCTCTCTCCATCCCTCTCTCCATCCCTCCTCTCTCCATCCCTCTCTCCCATCCCTTTCTCCATCCCTCTCTCTCCATCCTCCCTCTCTCCATCCCTCTCTCTCCATCCCTCTCTCTCCATCCCTTTCTCTCCATCCTCTCTCTCCATCCCTCTCTCTCCATCCCTCTCTCAACATCCCTCTCCATCCCTCTCTCCATCCCTCTCTCTCCATCCCTCTCTCTCATCCCTTTCTCTCTCCATCCCTCTTCTCCATCCTTTTTCCATCCCTCTCCTCCATCCCTCTCTCCATCCCTCTCTCTCCATCCCTCTCTCTCTCATCCCCCTCTCTCATCCCTCTCCCATCCCTCTCTGTCTCTCTCCATCCCTCTCTCATCCTTCTTCATCCCTCTCTCCATCCCTCTCTCTCCATCCCTCTCTCTCTCCATCCCCCTCTCATCCCTCTCTCCATCCCCTCTCTCCATCCCTCTATCCCTCTTTCTCCATCCCTCTCTCTCCATCCCTCTCTCTCTCTCTCTCCATCCCTCTCTCCATCCCTCTCTCTCTCTCCATCCCTCTCTCCATCCCTCTCTCTCTCTCCCATCCCTCTCTCCATCCTCTCTCCATCCCTCTCTCTCCATCCCTCTCTCCATCCCTCACTCCATCCCTCTCCATCCCCCTCTCTCTCATCCCTCTCTCCATCCCTCTCTCTCCATCCCTCTCTCTCCATCCCTCTCTCCATCCCTCTCTCCATCCCTCTCTCTCTCTCTCCATCCCCCTCTCTCTCATCCCTCTCTCCATCCCTCTTTCTCATCCCTCTCTCCATCCCTCTCTCCATCCCCTCTCTCCATCCCTCTCTCCATCCCTCTCTCCATCCCCTCTCTCTCCATCCCTCTCTCTCCATCTCTCTCTCCATCTCTCCATCCCTCTCTCTCCATCCCTCTCTCTCTCTCTCATCCCTCTCTCTCCATCCCTCTTCTCTCCATCCCTCTTCTCTCTCCTCTCTCCATCCCTCTTCTCTCTCCATCCCCTCTCTCTCTCCATCCCTCTCTCTCTCCATCCCTTCTCTATCTCTCTCTCTCTCTCCATCCCTCTCCATCCCTCTCTCTCTCCATCCCTCTCTCCATCCCTCTCTCACTCCATCCCTCTCTCTCCATCCCTCTTTCTCCATCCCTCTCCTCCCTCTCTCCCATCCCTCTCTCTCCATCCCTCTTTCTCCATCCCTCTCTCCATCCCTCTCTCTCCATCCCTCTTTCTCCATCCCTATCTCTCTCATCCCTCTCTCCATCCCTCTTTCTCCATCCCTCTCTCTCATCCTTCTCTCTCATCCTCTCTCTCTCCATCCTCTCTCCTCTCTCTCCATCCCTCTCTCTCCATCCCTCTCCATCCCTCTCTCCCATCCCTCTCTCATCCCTCCCTCTCTCCATCCCTCTCTCCATCCCTTTCTCTCCATCCTCTCTCCATCCCTTTCTCTCTCCATCCCTCTCTCTCCCATCCCTCTCTCTCCATCCCTCTCTCTATCCATCCCTCTCTCTCCATCCCTCTCTCTCTCCATCCCTCTCTCTCCATCCCTCTCTCCATCCCTTTCTCTCTCCATTCCTCTCTCTCTCATCCCTCTCTCTCTCCATCCCTCTCTCTCTCCATCCCTCTTTCTCCATCCCTCCTCTCTCCATCCCTCTTCTCCATCCCTCTCTCCCATCCCTCTCTCTCTCCATCCCTCTCTCTCCATCCCTCTCTCTCCATCCCTCTTCTCCATCCCTCTCTCCATCCCTCTCTCCATCCCTCCCTCTCTCCATCCCTCTCTCTCCATCCCTCTCTCTCCATCCTTTCTCTCTCCATCCACTCTCCATCCTCTCTCTCCATCCCTCTCTCTCCATCCCTCCCTCTCTCCATCCCTCTCTCTCCATCCCTCTCTCTCCATCCCTCTCTCTCCCATCCCTCTCTCCATCCCTCTCATCCCTCTCTCCATCCCTCTCTCTCTCCATCCCTCTCTCTCATCCCTTTCTCTCTCCATCCCTCTCTCCATCCCTCTCTCCCATCCCTCTCTCTCCATCCCTCTCCATCCCTCTCTCCATCCCTCCATCTCTCTCCATCCCTTTCTCTCCACCCCTCTGTCTCCATCCCCCTCCTCCATCCTCTCCATCCCTCTCCATCCCTCTCTCTCTCCATCCCTCTCTCTCATCCCTCTCTCCATCCCCCTCTCTCATCCCTCCATCCCTCTCTCTCCATCCCTCTCTCTCTCCTTCTCTCTCATCCCTCTCTCCATCCCTCTCTCCATCTCCTCTCTCCATCCCTCTTCTCATCCCTCTCTCCATCCCTCTCTCTCCATCCCTCTCCATCCCTCTTTCTCCATCCCTCTCTCTCCATCCTCTCTCTCCCATCCCTCTTTCTCTCTCCATCCCTCTCTCTCTCTCCATCCCTCTCTCCATCCCTCTTTCTCTCTCCATCCCTCTCTCCATCCTCTCATCCCTCTCCATCCCTCTTTCTCCATCCCTCTCTCTCATCCCTTCTCTCTCATCCCTCTCTCCATCTCCCATCCCTCATCCCTCCATCCCTCTCTCTCCATCCCTCTCTCTCCATCCCTCTCTCTCTCCATCCCTATCTCTCTCATCCCTCTCTCCATCCCTCTCTCTCCATCCCTCTCTCTCCATCCTTCTTTCCTCTCTCCATCCCTCTCTCCATCCCTCTCTCTCTCTCCATCCCTCTCTCTCCATCCCTCTCCATCCTCTCTCCATCCCTCTCTCTCTCCATCCCTCTTTCTCCATCCCTCTCTCTCCATCCCTCCTCTCTCTCTCCATCCCTCTCTCTCTCTCCATCCCTCTCTCTCTCCATCCCTTCTCCATCTCTCTCCTCTTCCTCTCTCTCTCCATCCCACTCTCTCTCTCCATCCCTCTCTCTCTCTCTCCATCCCTCTCTCTCTCTCTCCATCCCTCTCTCTCTCACCATCCCTCTCTCTCCATCCCTCTCTCTCTCTCTCCATCCCTCTCTCTCTCTCTCTCTCTCCATCCCTCTCTCCATCCCTCTCTCTCTCTCTCCATCCCTCTCTCCATCCCTCTCTCTCTCTCTCTCTCCATCCCTCTCTCCATCCCTCTCTCTCTCTCCATCCCTCTCTCCATCCCTCTCTCTCTCTCTCCATCCCTCTCTCCATCCCTCTCTCTCCATCCCTCCCTCTCCATCCCTCTTTCTCCATCCCTCTCTCTCTCTCCATCCCTCTCTCCATCCCTCTCTCTCCATCCCTCTCTCTCCATCCCTCTTTCTCCATCCCTCTCTCTCCATCCCTCTCTCCCATCCCTCTCTCTCCATCCCTCTTTTCTCCATCCTCTCATCCCTCTCTCCATCCCTCTTCATCCTTCTCATCCCTCTCTACATCCCTCTCTCCATCCCTCTCTCCCATCCCTCTCCTCCATCCCTCTCTCTCATCCCTCTCTCCATCCCTCTCTCCATCCCTCTCTCCATCCCTCTCTCTCCATCCCTCCATCCCTCTCTCTCCCATCCCTCTCTCCATCCCTCTCTCTCCATCCCTCTCTCTCCCATCCCTCTCCCATCCCTCTCTCTCCATCCCTCTGTAATTTATGAAAAAAAAATCTTTATTGGCATTAAATAGACATTGCTACAAACTGGTGATAACAATACACTAAACATATATACACTCCTACTGAGACCACAGTAATAAACATACAGTGCCTTGCCAAAGTATTGGCCCCCATGAACTTTGCAACCTTTTGCCACATTTTTTTTTTGTGAAGAATCAACAACAAGTGGGACACAATCATGAACTGGAGCGACATTTATTGGATATTTCAAACTTTTTTAACAAATCAAAAACTGAAAAATTGGGCGTGCAAAATTATTCAGCCCCTTTACTTTCAGTGCAGCAAACTCTCTCCAGAAGTTCAGTGAGGATCTCTGAATGATCCAATGTTGACCTAAATGACTAATGATGATAAATACAATCCACCTGTGTGTAATCAAGTCTCCGTATAAATGCACCTGCACTGTGATAGTCTCAGAGGTCCGTTAAAAGTGCAGAGAGCATCATGAAGAACAAGGAACACACAGGCAGGTCCGAGTAACTGTTGTGAAGATGTTTAAAGCCGGATTTCGATACAAAAATATTTCCCAAGCTTTAAACATCCCAAGGAGCACTGTGCAAGCGATAATATTGAAATGGAAGGAGTATCAGACCACTGCAAATCTACCAAGACCTGGCCGTCCCTCTAAACTTTCAGCTCATACAAGGAGAAGACTGATCAGAGATGCAGCCAAGAGGCCCATGATTACTCTGGATGAACTGCAGAGATCTACAGCTGAGGTGGGACACTCTGTCCATAGGACAACAATCAGTCGTATATTGCACAAATCTGCCCTTTATGGAAGAGTGGCAAGAAGAAAGCCATTTTTTAAAGTTATCCATAAAAAGTGTTGTTTAAAGTTTGCCACAAGCCTCCTGGGAGACACACCAAACATGTGGAAGAAGGTGCTCTGGTCAGATGAAACCAAAATTGAACTTTTTGGCAACAATGCAAAACGTTATGTTTGGCGTAAAAGCAACACAGCTCATCACCCTGAACACACCATCCCCACTGTCAAACATGGTGGTGGCAGCATCATGGTTTGGGCCTGCTTTTCTTCAGCAGGGACAGGAAGATGGTTAAAATTGATGGGAAGATGGAGTCTGCAAAAGACCTGAGACTGGGACGGAGATTTGTCTTCCAACAAGACAATGATCCAAAACATAAAGCAAAATCTACAATGGAATGGTTCAAAAAATAAACATATCCAGGTGTTAGAATGGCCAAGTCAAAGTCCAGACCTGAATCCAATCGAGAATCTGTGGAAAGAACTGAAAACTGCTGTTCACAAATGCTCTCCATCCAACCTCACTGAGCTCGAGCTGTTTTGCAAGGAGGAATGGGAAAAAAATTCAGTCTCTCGATGTGCAAAACTGATAGAGACATACCCCAAGCGACTCAGCTGTAATCGCAGCAAAAGGTGGCGCTACAAAGTATTAACTTAAGGGGGCTGAATAATTTTGCACGCCCAATTTTTCAGTTTTTGATTTGTTAAAAAGTTTGTCGTTATAATAAATGCCTGAAATGTGGCAAAAGGTCGCAAAGTTCAAGGGGGCCGAATACTTTCGCAAGGCACTGTATATACACTCCTACTGAGACCACAGTAATAAAAATATATACACTCCTACTGAGACCACAGTAATAAAAATATATACACTCCTACTGAGACCACAGTAATAAAAATATATACACTCCTACTGAGACCACAGTAATAAAAATATATACACTCCTACTGAGACAAGTAATAAAAATATATACAGTAATAAAAATATATACACTCCTACTGAGACCACAATAATAAAATATAGACAACAGTACACTCCTACTGAGACCACAATAAAAATATATACACTCCTACTGAGACCACAGTAATAAAAATATATACACTCCTACTGAGACCACAGTAATAAAAATATATACACTCCTACTGAGACCACAGTAATAAAAATATATACACTCCTACTGAGACCACAGCACCAGTAATACCCGCTCCCTATACCACACACTGATTGGTCCTCCTCCCTCCCTATACCACACACTGATTGGTCCTCCTCCCCTCCCTATACCATTTACATTTACATTTAAGTCATTTAGCAGACGCTCTTATCCAGAGCGACTTACACCACACACTGATTGGTCCACCTCCCCTCCCTATACCACACACTGATTGGTCCTCCTTCCTCCCTATACCACACACTGATTGGTCCTCCTCCCTCCCTATACCACACACTGATTGGTCCTCCTCCCCTCCCCTATACTATACACTGATTGGTCCTCCTTCCTTCCCTCCCTATACTATACACTGATTGGTCCTCCTCCCCTCCCTATACTATACACTGATTGGTCCTCCTTCCCTCCTATACTATACACTGATTGGTCCTCCTCCCCTCCCTATACTATACACTGATTGGTCCTCCTTCCCTCCTATACTATACACTGATTGGTCCTCCTCCCCTCCACTCCAAACTGGCTGCTGTGTGCCGTGTGTCCCTAACATCTGTAATATGGTTTACACCCACAGGGCTCCACTCCCTCCTCACCTGGCTATTCTGTGGTGTGTGTCCGTTGTGTCCATCGTGGTTCCTAGGCGACAGGAAGGAGTCGTCTCTCGTCGTCTCTCTAGTTTTCTCCATCCTCGGGGCGCTGAGGTCACCATCCTCCACGCCGTTGGCCTTCCGCACGCACAGAACCTTCCGGAAGAAATCAAGCACATGCGACCGGGAAGACGATGCACTGTGGTGAGCACTGAGGAAACCTGGTATTTTATATAAATACAGAACATGTACTAAAAATGTCTATTCTATGAAATAACAAATTGTTCTGTGAAGGGGATGGTGCTGCTGGCCATGAAGCACCTCCAGGTCCCCAGGTCTTCCTCGCAAAAGAGCTTTCAAGCCTCAAGTATCTTTCCTGTTTATATAAAGGTTAAAATAAGGTTGAATAAATAAATATCACCTTTCTGAAGCTCTGTCTGAAGTTGTCTGACAGGAAGCCATAGAGCAGAGGGTTGGCACAGGAGTTAACATAGGACAGGATGACTGGGGAGTAGAGACAAAACTAATGGTCAATGTCTGTCTCACTTTTTATCCTTCCTCTCTCTCTCTCTCTCTCTCTCTCTCTCTCTCTCTCTCTCTCTCTCTCTCTCTCTCTCTCTCTTTCTCCCACCTTTCTCGCTCTTCTCTCCCACCTCTCTCTCTCTCTCTCTCTCTCTCTCTCTCTCTCTCTCTCTCTCTCTCTCTCTCTCTCTCTCTCCCACCTCTTTCTCTCGCTTCCTTCTCTCTCTCCCACCTCTCTCTCTCTCCCACCTCTCTCTCTCTCTCTCTCTCTCTCTCTCTCTCTCTCTCTCTCTCTCTCTCTCTCTCCCCCACCTCTTTCTCTCTCTCTCTCCCACCTCGCTCTCTCTCTCCCCTCCCACCTCTCTCTCTCTCTCTCTCTCTCTCTCTCTCTCTCTCTCTCTCTCTCTCTCTCTCTCTCTCTCTCTCTCTCTCCCACCTCTTTCTCTCTCTCTCTCCCACTCTCTCTCTCTCTCTCTCCCACCTCTTTCTCTCGCTCTCCTTCTCTCTCTCCACCTCTCTCTCTCTCTCCCACCTCTCTCTCTCTCTCTCTCCCATCCCTCTTTCCCCTTTCCTCCCCTCTCCTCCCCTTCTTTTCACTCTCCTCCCCCTCTTTCGCCATCTCCTCCCCCTCTCCTCCCCTTCTTTTCACTCTCCTCCCCTCTTTCCCCATCTCCTCCCCCTCTCCTCCCCTTCTTTTCACTCTCCTCCCCCTCTTTCGCCATCTCCTCCCCCTCTCCTCCCCTTCTTTTCACTCTCCTCCCCCTCTTTTGCCATCTCCTCCCCCTCTCCTCCCCTTCTTTTCACTCTCCTCCCCCTCTTTCCCCATCTCCTCCCCCTCTCCTCCCCTTCTTTTCACTCTCCTCCCCTTCTTTTCACTCTCCTCCCCCTCTCCTCCCCTTCTTTTCACTCTCCTCCCCTTCTTTTCACTCTCCTCCCCTTCTTTTCACTCTCCTCCCCCT
>NW_025748148.1:0-39690 GCF_021184085.1 Oncorhynchus gorbuscha | reverse complement strand
AATTATACTAGGATGTAGGCCAAGTAAAGACAAAGATGGTAATTATCCTAGGATGTAGGCCAAGTAAAGACAAAGATGGTAATTATCCTAGGATGTAGGCCAAGTAAAGACAAAAATGGTAATTATCCTAGGATGTAGGCCAAGTAAAGACAAAGATAGTAATTATCCAAGGATGTAGGCCAAGTAAAGACAAAGATCGTAATTATCCTAGGATGTAGGCCAAGTAAAGACAAAGATGGTAATTATCCTAGGATGTAGGCCAAGTAAAGACAAAGATGGTAATTATCCTAGGATGTAGGCCAAGTAAAGACAAAGATGGTAATTATCCTAGGATGTAGGACAAGTAAAGACCAAGATGGTAATTATCCTAGGATGTAGGCCAAGTAAAGACAAAGATGGTAATTATCCTAGGATGTAGGCCAAGTAAAGACAAAGATGGTAATTATCCTAGGATGTAGGCCAAGTAAAGACAAAGATGGTAATTATCCTAGGATCCAGGCCAAGTAAAGACAGAGATGGTAATTATCCTAGGATCCAGGCCAAGTAAAGACAAAGATGGTAATTATCCTAGGATGTAGGCCAAGTAAAGACAAAGATGGTAATTATCCTAGGATGTAGGCCAAGTAAAGATAAAGATGGTAATTATCCTAGGATGTAGGCCAAGTAAAGACAAAGATGGTAATTATCCTAGGATGTAGGCCAAGTAAAGACAAAAATGGTAATTATCCTAGGATGTAGGCCAAGTAAAGACAAAGATGGTAATTATCCTAGGATCCAGGCCAAGTAAAGACAAAGATGCTAATTATCCTAGGATCCAGGCCAAGTAAACACAAAGATGGTAATTATGCTAGGATGTAGGCCAAGTGAAGACAAACATGGTAATTATCCTAGGATGTAGGCCAAGTATAGACAAAGATGGTAATTGTCCTAGGATCCAGGCCAAGTAAAGACAAAGATGGTAATTATCCTAGGATGTAGGCCAAGTAAAGACCAAGATGGTAATTATCCTAGGATGTAGTCCAAGTAAAGACAAAGATGGTAATTATCCTAGGATGTAGGCCAAGTAAAGACAAAGATGGTAATTATCCTAGAACGTAGGCCAAATAAAGACCAAGATGGTAATTATCCTAGGATGTAGGCCAAGTAAAGACAAAGATGGTAATTATCCTAGGATGTAGGCCAAGTAAAGACAAAGATGGTAATTATCCTAGGATGTAGGCCAAGTAAAGACAAAGATGGTAATTATCCTAGGATGTAGGCCAAGTAAAGATAAAGATGGTAATTATCCTAGGATGTAGGCCAAGTAAAGACAAAGATGGTAATTATCCTAGGACGTAGGCCAAGTAAAGACAAAGATGGTAATTATCCTAGGATGTAGGCCAAGTAAAGACAAAGATGCTAATTATCCTAGGATCCAGGCCAAGTAAAGACAAAGATGGTAATTATCCTAGGATGTAGGCCAAGTAAAGACAAAGATGGTAATTATCCTAGGATGTAGGCCAAGTAAAGACAAAGATGGTAATTATCCTAGGATGTAGGCCAAGTATAGACAAAGATGGTAATTGTCCTAGGATCCAGGCCAAGTAAAGACAAAGATGGTAATTATCCTAGGATGTAGGCCAAGTAAAGACAAAGATGGTAATCTAGGATCCTAGACAAAGATGGTAATTGTCCTAGGATCCAGGCCAAGTAAAGACCAAGATGGTAATTATCCTAGGATGTAGGCCAAATAAAGACCAAGATGGTAATTATCCTAGGATGTAGGCCAAGTAAAGACAAAGATCGTAATTATCCTAGGATGTAGGCCAAGTAAAGACAAAGATGGTAATTATCCTAGGATGTAGGCCAAGTAATGACAAAGATGGTAATTATCCTAGGATGTAGGCCAAGTAAGGACCAAGATGGTAATTTCCCTAGGATGTAGGCCAAATAAAGACAAAGATGGTAATTATCCTAGGATGTAGGCCAAGTAAAGACAAAGATGGTAATTATCCTAGGATGTAGGCCAAGTAAAGACCAAGATGGTAATTATCCTAGGATGTAGGCCAAATAAAGACCAAGATGGTAATTATCCTAGGATGTAGGCCAAGAAAAGACACAGATGGGAATTATACTAGGATGTAGGCCAAGTAAAGACCAAGATGGTAATTATCCTCGGATGTAGGCCAAATAAAGACAAAGATTGTAATTATCCTAGGATGTAGGCCAAGTAAAGACAAAGATGGTAATTGTCCTAGGATCCAGGCCAAGTAAAGACAAAGATGGTAATTATCCTAGGATGTAGGCCAAGTAAAGACAAATATGGTCATTATCCTAGGATGTAGGCCAAGTAAAGACCAAGATGGTAATTATCCTAGGATGTAGGCCAAATAAAGACCAAGATGGTAATTATCCTAGGATGTAGGCCAAGTAAAGACAAAGATGGTAATTATCCTAGGATGTAGGCCTAGTAATGACAAAGATGGTAATTATCCTAGGATGTATGCCAAGTAAGGACAAAGATGGAAATTATCCTAGGATGTAGGCCAATAAAGACAAAGATGGTAATTATCTTAGGATGTAGGCCAAGTAAAGACAAAGATGGTAATTATCCTAGGATGTAGGCCAAGTAAAGACAAAGATGGTAATTATCCTAGGATGTAGGACAAGTAAAGACCAAGATGGTAATTATCCTAGGATGTAGGCCAAGTAAAGACAAAGATGGTAATTATCCTAGGATGTAGGCCAAGTAAAGACAAAGATGGTAATTATCCTAGGATGTAGGCCAAGTAAAGACAAAGATGGTAATTATCCTAGGATCCAGGCCAAGTAAAGACAGAGATGGTAATTATCCTAGGATCCAGGCCAAGTAAAGACAAAGATGGTAATTATCCTAGGATGTAGGCCAAGTAAAGACAAAGATGGTAATTATCCTAGGATGTAGGCCAAGTAAAGACAAAGATGGTAATTATCCTAGGATGTAGGCCAAATAAAGACAAATATGGTAATTATCCTAGGATGTAGGCCAAGTGAAGACAAAGATAGTAATTATCCTAGGATGTAGGCCAAGTAAAGACAAAGATGGTAATTATCCTAGGATCCAGGCCAAGTAAAGACAAAGATGGTAATTATCCTAGGATGTAGGCCAAGTAAAGACAAAGATGGTAATTATCCTAGGATGTAGGCCAAGTAAAGACAAAGATGGTAATTATCCTAGGATGTAGGCCAAGTAAAGACAAAGATGGTAATTATCCTAGGATGTAGGCCAAGTAAAGACAAAGATGGTAATTATCCTAGGATGTAGGCCAAGTAAAGACAAAGATGGTAATTATCCTAGGATGTAGGCCAAGTAAAGACCAAGATGGTAATTATCCTAGGATGTAGGCCAAATAAAGACCAAGATGGTAATTATCCTAGGATATAGGCCAAGAAAAGACACAGATGGGAATTATACTAGGATGTAGGCCAAGTAAAGACCAAGATGGTAATTATCCTCGGATGTAGGCCAAGTAAAGATAAAGATGGTAATTATCCTAGGATGTAGGCCAAGTAAAGACAAAGATGGTAATTATCCTAGGATGTAGGCCAAGTAAGGACAAAGATGGTAATTATCCTAGGATGTAGGCCAAGTAAAGACAAAGATGGTAATTATCCTAGGATGTAGGCCAAGTAAAGACAAAGATGGTAGTATCCTAGGATGTAGGCCAAGTAAAGACAAAGATGGTAATTATCCTAGGATGTAGGACAAGTAAAGACCAAGATGGTAATTATCCTAGGATGTAGGCCAAGTAAAGACAAATATGGTAATTATCCTAGGATGTGTGCCAAGTAAAGACAAAGATGGTAAATATCCTAGGATGTAGGCCAAGTAAAGACAAAGATGGTAATTATCCAAGGATCCAGGCCAAGTAAAGACAAAGATGGTAATTATCCTAGGATCCAGGCCAAGTAAAGACAAAGATGGTAATTATCCTAGGATGTAGGCCAAGTAAAGACAAAGATGGTAATTATCCTAGGATGTAGGCCAAGTAAAGACAAAGATGGTAATTATCCTAGGATGTAGGCCAAGTAAAGACAAAGATGGCCTAGGATGTAGGCCAAGTAAAGACAAAGATGGTAATTATCCTAGGATCCAGGCCAGAAGTAAAAGACAAAGATGGTAATTATCCTAGGATGTAGGCCAAGTAAAGACAAAGATGGTAATTATCCTAGGATGTAGGCCAAGTAAAGACAAAGATGGTAATTATCCTAGGATCCAGGCCAAGTAAAGACAAAGATGGTAATTATCCTAGAATCCAGGCCAAGTAAAGACAAAGATGGTAATTATCCTAGGTAGGCCAAGTAAAGACAAAGATGGTAATTATCCTAGGATGTAGGCCAAGTAAAGACAAAGATGGTAATTATCCTAGGATGTAGGCCAAGTAAAGACAAAGATGGTAATTATCCTAGGATGTAGGCCAAGTAAAGACAAAGATGGTAATTATCCTAGGATGTAGGCCAAGTAAAGACAAAGATGGTAATTATCCTAGGATGTAGGCCAAGTAAAGACAAAGATGGTAATTATCCTAGGATGTATAAGTAATAAGATATCTAGGATGTAGGCCAAGTAAAGACAAAGATGGTAATTGTCCTAAGATGTAGGCCAAGTAAAGACAAAGATGGTAATTATCCAAGTAAAGACAAAGATGCTAATTATCCTAGGATCCAGGCCAAGTAAAGACAAAGATGGATCCTAGGATCCAGGCCAAGTAAAGACAAAGATGGTAATTATCCTAGGATGTAGGCCAAGTAAAGACAAAGATGGTAATTATCCTAGGATGTAGGCCAAGTAAAGACCAAGATGGTAATTATCCCTAGGATGTAGGCCAAATAAAGACAAAGATGGTAATTATCCTAGGATATAGGCCAGTAAAGACACAGATGGTAATTATCCTAGGATGTAGGCCAAGTAAAGACCAAGATGGTAATTATCCTCGGAAGGCCAAGTAAAGATAAAGATGGTAATTATCCTAGGATGTAGGCCAAGTAAAGACAAAGATGGTAATTATCCTAGGATGTAGGCCAAGTAAGGACAAAGATGGTAATTATCCTAGGATGTAGGCCAAGTAAAGACAAAGATGGTAATTATCCTAGGATGTAGGCCAAGTAAAGACAAAGATGGTAATTATCCTAGGATGTAGGCCAAGTAAAGACAAAGATGGTAATTATCCTAGGATGTATCCTAGGATGTAGGCCAAGTAAAGACAAAGATGGTAATTATCCTAGGATCCAGGCCAAGTAAAGACAAAGATGGTAATTATCCTAGGATCAAGTAAAGACAAAGATGGTAATTATCCTAGGATGTAGGCCAAGTAAAGACAAAGATGGTAATTATCCTAGGATGTAGGCCAAGTAAAGACAAAGATGGTAATTAGATGTAGGCCAAGTAAAGACAAAGATGGTAATTATCCTAGAATGTAGGCCAAGTAAAGACAAAGATGCTAATTATCCTAGGATCAGGCCAAGTAAAGACAAAGATGGTAATTATCCTAGGATGTAGGCCAAGTAAAGACAAAGATGGTAATTATCCTAGGATGTAGGCCAAGTAAAGACAAAGATGGTAATTATCCTAGGATGTAGGCCAAGTAAAGACAAAGATGGTAATTATCCTAGGATCCAGGACCAGTAAAGACAAAGTAAAGACAAAGATGCTAATTATCCTAGGATGTAGGCCAAGTAAAGACAAAGATGGTAATTATCCTAGGATGTAGGCCAAGTAAAGACAAAGATGGTAATTGTCCTAAGATGTAGGCCAAGTAAAGACAAAGATGGTAATTATCCTAGGATCCAGGCCAAGTAAAGACAAAAGATGCTAATTATCCTAGGATCCAGGCCAAGTAAAGACAAAGATGGTAATTATCCTAGGATCCAGGCCAAGTAAAGACAAAGATGGTAATTATCCTAGGATGTAGGCCAAGTATAGACAAAGATGGTAATTGTCCTAGGATCCAGGCCAAGTAAAGACAAAGATGGTAATTATCCTAGGATGTAGGCCAAGTAAAGACAAAGATGGTAATTATCCTAGGATGTAGGCCAAGTAAGGACCAAGATGGTAATTTCCCTAGGATGTAGGCCAAATAAAGACAAAGATGGTAATTATCCTAGGATGTAGGCCAAGTAAAGACAAAGATGGTAATTATCCTAGGATGTAGGCCAAGTAAAGACCAAGATGGTAATTATCCTAGGATGTAGGCCAAATAAAGACCAAGATGGTAATTATCCTAGGATGTAGGCCAAGAAAAGACACAGATGGGAATTATACTAGGATGTAGGCCAAGTAAAGACCAAGATGGTAATTATCCTCGGATGTAGGCCAAGTAAAGATAAAGATGGTAATTATCCTAGGATGTAGGCCAAGTAAAGACAAAGATGGTAATTATCCTAGGATGTAGGCCAAGTAAGGACAAAGATGGTAATTATCCTAGGATGTAGGCCAAGTAAAGACAAAGATGGTAATTATCCTAGGATGTAGGCCAAGTAAACACAAAGATGGTAATTATCCTAGGATGTAGGCTAAGTAAAGACAAAGATGGTAATTATCCTAGGATGTAGGCCAAGTAAAGACAAAGATGGTAATTATCCTAGGATGTAGGCCAAGTAAAGACAAAGATGGTAATTATCCTAGGATGTAGGCCAAGTAAAGACAAAGATGGTAATTATCCTAGGATGTAGGCCAAGTAAAGACAAAGATGGTAATTATCCTAGGATGTAGGCCAAGTAAAGACAAAGATGGTAATTATCCTAGGATGTAGGCCAAGTATAGACAAAGATGGTAATTGTCCTAGGATGTAGGCCAAGTAAAGACAAAGATGGTAATTATCCTAGGATGTAGGCCAAGTATAGACAAAGATGGTAATTGTCCTAGGATCCAGGCCAAGTAAAGACAAAGATGGTAATTATCCTAGGATGTAGGCCAAGTAAAGACAAAGATGGTAATTATCCTAGGATGTAGGCCAAGTAAGGACCAAGATGGTAATTATCCTAGGATGTAGGCCAAATAAAGACCAAGATGGTAATTATCCTAGGATGTAGGCCAAGTAAAGACAAAGATGGTAATTATCCTAGGATGTAGGCCAAGTAAAGACCAAGATGGTAATTATCCTAGGATGTAGGCCAAATAAAGACCAAGATGGTAATTATCCTAGGATGTAGGCCAAGAAAAGACACAGATGGGAATTATACTAGGATGTAGGCCAAGTAAAGACCAAGATGGTAATTATCCTCGGATGTAGGCCAAGTAAAGATAAAGATGGTAATTATCCTAGGATGTAGGCCAAGTAAAGACAAAGATGGTAATTATCCTAGGATGTAGGCCAAGTAAGGACAAAGATGGTAATTATCCTAGGATGTAGGCCAAGTAAAGACAAAGATGGCAATTATCCTAGGATGTAGGCCAAGTAAAGACAAAGATGGTAATTATCCTAGGATGTAGGCCAAGTAAAGACAAAGATGGTAATTATCCTAGGATGTAGGCCAAGTAAAGACAAAGATGGTAATTATCCTAGGATGTAGGCCAAGTAAAGATAAAGATGGTAATTATCCTAGGATGTAGGCCAAGTAAAGACAAAGATGGTAATTATCCTAGGACGTAGGCCAAGTAAAGACAAAGATGGTAATTATCCTAGGATGTAGGCCAAGTAAAGACAAAGATGCTAATTATCCTAGGATCCAGGCCAAGTAAAGACAAAAATGCTAATTATCCTAGGATCCAGGCCAAGTAAACACAAAGATGGTAATTATCCTAGGATGTAGGCCAAGTAAAGACAAAGATGGTAATTATCCTAGGATGTAGGCCAAGTATAGACAAAGATGGTAATTGTCCTAGGATCCAGGCCAAGTAAAGACAAAGATGGTAATTATCCTAGGATGTAGGCCAAGTAAAGACCAAGATGGTAACTATCCTAGGATGTAGGCCAAATAAAGACCAAGATGGTAATTATCCTAGGATGTAGGCCAAGTAAAGACAAAGATCGTAATTATCCTAGGATGTAGGCCAAGTAAAGACAAAGATGGTAATTATCCTAGGATGTAGGCCAAGTAATGACAAAGATGGTAATTATCCTAGGATGTAGGCCAAGTAAGGACCAAGATGGTAATTTCCCTAGGATGTAGGCCAAATAAAGACAAAGATGGTAATTATCCTAGGATGTAGGCCAAGTAAAGACAAAGATGGTAATTATCCTAGGATGTAGGCCAAGTAAAGACCAAGATGGTAATTATCCTAGGATGTAGGCCAAATAAAGACCAAGATGGTAATTATCCTAGGATGTAGGCCAAGAAAAGACACAGATGGGAATTATACTAGGATGTAGGCCAAGTAAAGACAAAGATGGTAATTATCCTAGGATGTAGGCCAAATAATGACAAAGATGGTAATTATCCTAGGATGTATGCCAAGTAAGGACAAAGATGGTAATTATCCTAGGATGTAGGCCAAGTAAAGACAAAGATGGTAATTATCTTAGGATGTAGGCCAAGTAAAGACAAAGATGGTAATTATCCTAGGATGTAGGCCAAGTAAAGACAAAGATGGTAATTATCCTAGGATGTAGGACAAGTAAAGACCAAGATGGTAATTATCCTAGGATGTAGGCCAAGTAAAGACAAAGATGGTAATTATCCTAGGATGTAGGCCAAGTAAAGACAAAGATGGTAATTATCCTAGGATGTAGGCCAAGTAAAGACAAAGATGGTAATTATCCTAGGATCCAGGCCAAGTAAAGACAGAGATGGTAATTATCCTAGGATCCAGGCCAAGTAAAGACAAAGATGGTAATTATCCTAGGATGTAGGCCAAGTAAAGACAAAGATGGTAATTATCCTAGGATGTAGGCCAAGTAAAGACAAAGATGGTAATTATCCTAGGATGTAGGCCAAGTAAAGACAAAGATGGTAATTATCCTAGGATGTAGGCCAAGTAAAGACAAATATGGTAATTATCCTAGGATGTAGGCCAAATAAAGACAAATATGGTAATTATCCTAGGATGTAGGCCAAGTGAAGACAAAGATAGTAATTATCCTAGGATGTAGGCCAAGTAAAGACAAAGATGGTAATTATCCTAGGATCCAGGCCAAGTAAAGACAAAGATGGTAATTATCCTAGGATGTAGGCCAAGTAAAGACAAAGATGGTAATTATCCTAGGATGTAGGCCAAGTAAAGACAAAGATGGTAATTATCCTAGGATGTAGGCCAAGTAAAGACAAAGATGGTAATTATCCTAGGATGTAGGCCAAGTAAAGACAAAGATGGTAATTATCCTAGGATGTAGGCCAAGTAAAGACAAAGATGGTAATTATCCTAGGATGTAGGCCAAGTAAAGACCAAGATGGTAATTATCCTAGGATGTAGGCCAAATAAAGACCAAGATGGTAATTATCCTAGGATATAGGCCAGAAAAGACACAGATGGGAATTATACTAGGATGTAGGCCAAGTAAAGACCAAGATGGTAATTATCCTCGGATGTAGGCCAAGTAAGGACAAAGATGGTAATTATCCTAGGATGTAGGCCAAGTAAAGACAAAGATGGTAATTATCCTAGGATGTAGGCCAAGTAAAGACAAAGATGGTAATTATCCTAGGATGTAGGCCAAGTAAAGACAAAGATGGTAATTATCCTAGGATGTAGGACAAGTAAAGACCAAGATGGTAATTATCCTAGGATGTAGGCCAAGTAAAGACAAATATGGTAATTATCCTAGGATGTGGCCAAGTAAAGACAAAGATGGTAAATATCCTAGGATGTAGGCCAAGTAAAGACAAAGATGGTAATTATCCAAGGATCCAGGCCATGTAAAGACAAAGATGGTAATTATCCTAGGATCCAGGCCAAGTAAAGACAAAGATGGTAATTATCCTAGGATGTAGGCCAAGTAAAGACAAAGATGGTAATTATCTAGGATGTAGGCCAAGTAAAGACAAAGATGGTAATTATCCTAGGATGTAGGCCAAGTAAAGACAAAGATGGTAATTATCCTAGGATGTAGGCCAAGTAAAGACAAAGATGGTAATTATCCTAGGATCCAGGCCAAGTAAAGACAAATATGGTAATTATCCTAGGATCCAGGCCAAGTAAAGACAAATATGGTAATTATCCTAGGATGTAGGCCAAGTAAAGACAAATATGGTAATTATCCTAGGATGTAGGCCAAGTAAAGACAAAGATGGTAACAATCCTAGGATGTAGGCCAAGTAAAGACAAAGATTGTAATTATCCTAGGATGTAGGCCAAGTAAAGACAAAGATGGTAATTATCCTAGGATGTAGGCCAAGTAAAGACAAAGATGGTAATTATCCTAGGATGTAGGCCAAGTAAAGACAAAGATGGTAATTATCCTAGGATGTAGTCCAAGTAAAGACAAAGATGGTAATTATCCTAGGATGTCGGCCAAGTAAAGACAAAAATGGTAATTATCCTAGGATGTAGGCCAAGTAAAGACAAAGATGGTAATTATCCTAGGATGTAGGCCAAGTAAAGACAAAGATGGTAATTATCCTAGGATGTAGGCCAAGTAAAGACAAAGATGGTAATTATCCTAGGATGTAGGCCAAGTAAAGACAAAGATGGTAATTATCCTAGGATGTAGGCCAAGTAAAGACAAAGATGGTAATTGTCCTAAGATGTAGGCCAAGTAAAGACAAAGATGGTAATTATCCTAGAATGTAGGCCAAGTAAAGACAAAGATGCTAATTATCCTAGGATCCAGGCCAAGTAAAGACAAAGATGGTAATTATCCTAGGATCCAGGCCAAGTAAAGACAAAGATGGTAATTATCCTAGGATATAGGCCAAGTAAAGACAAAGATGGTAATTATCCTAGGATGTAGGCCAAGTATAGACAAAGATGGTAATTGTCCTAGGATCCAGGCCAAGTAAAGACAAAGATGGTAATTATCCTAGGATGTAGGCCAAGTAAAGACAAAGATGGTAATTATCCTAGGATGTAGGCCAAGTATAGACAAAGATGGTAATTGTCCTAGGATCCAGGCCAAGTAAAGACAAAGATGGTAATTATCCTAGGATGTAGGCCAAGTAAAGACAAAGATTGTAATTATCCTAGGATATAGGCCAAGTAAGGACCAAGATGGTAATTTCCCTAGGATGTAGGCCAAATAAAGACAAAGATGGTAATTATCCTAGGATGTAGGCCAAGTAAAGACAAAGATGGTAATTATCCTAGGATGTAGGCCAAGTAAAGACCAAGATGGTAATTATCCTAGGATGTAGGCCAAATAAAGACCAAGATGGTAATTATCCTAGGATGTAGGCCAAGAAAAGACACAGATGGGAATTATACTAGGATGTAGGCCAAGTAAAGACCAAGATGGTAATTATCCTCGGATGTAGGCCAAGTAAAGATAAAGATGGTAATTATCCTAGGATGTAGGCCAAGTAAAGACAAAGATGGTAATTATCCTAGGATGTAGGCCAAGTAAGGACAAAGATGGTAATTATCCTAGGATGTAGGCCAAGTAAAGACAAAGATGGTAATTATCCTAGGATGTAGGCCAAGTAAAGACAAAGATGGTAATTATCCTAGGATGTAGGCCAAGTAAAGACAAAGATGGTAATTATCCTAGGATGTAGGCCAAGTAAAGACAAAGATGGTAATTATCCTAGGATGTAGGCCAAGTAAAGACAAAGATGGTAATTATCCTAGGATGTAGGCCAAGTAAAGACAAAGATGGTAATTATCCTAGGATCCAGGCCAAGTAAAGACAAATATGGTAATTATCCTAGGATCCAGGCCAAGTAAAGACAAATATGGTAATTATCCTAGGATGTAGGCCAAGTAAAGACAAATATGGTAATTATCCTAGGATGTAGGCCAAGTATAGACAAAGGTGGTAATTGTCTAGGATGTAGGCCAAGTAAAGACAAAGATGGTAATTATCCTAGGATGTAGGCCAAGTATAGACAAAGATGGTAATTGTCCTAGGATCCAGGCCAAGTAAAGACAAAGATGGTAATTATCCTAGGATGTAGGCCAAGTAAAGACAAAGATGGTAATTATCCTAGGATGTAGGCCAAGTAAGGACCAAGATGGTAATTATCCTAGGATGTAGGCCAAATAAAGACCAAGATGGTAATTATCCTAGGATGTAGGCCAAGT
Organism: Oncorhynchus gorbuscha; assembly: GCF_021184085.1. NCBI lineage: Eukaryota > Metazoa > Chordata > Actinopteri > Salmoniformes > Salmonidae > Oncorhynchus > Oncorhynchus gorbuscha. The sequence continues at coordinate 27,557 of NW_025748148.1, read as the reverse complement.
AAAGACAAAGATGGTAATTATCCTAGGATGTAGGCCAAGAAAAGACCAAGATGGTAATTATCCTAGGATGTAGGCCAAATAAAGACCAAGATGGTAATTATCCTAGGATGTAGGCCAGAAAAGACACAGATGGGAATTATACTAGGATGTAGGCCAAGTAAAGACCAAGATGGTAATTATCCTAGGATGTAGGCCAAGTAAAGATAAAGATGGTAATTATCCTAGGATGTAGGCCAAGTAAAGACAAAGATGGTAATTATCCTAGGATGTAGGCCAAGTAAGGACAAAGATGGTAATTATCCTAGGATGTAGGCCAAGTAAAGACAAAGATGGCAATTATCCTAGGATGTAGGCCAAGTAAAGACAAAGATGGTAATTATCCTAGGATGTAGGCCAAGTAAAGACAAAGATGGTAATTATCCTAGGATGTAGGCCAAGTAAAGACAAAGATGGTAATTATCCTAGGATGTAGGACAAGTAAAGACCAAGATGGTAATTATCCTAGGATGTAGGCCAAGTAAAGACAAAGATGGTAATTATCCTAGGATGTGTGCCAAGTAAAGACAAAGATGGTAAATATCCTAGGATGTAGGCCAAGTAAAGACAAAGATGGTAATTATCCTAGGATCCAGGCCAAGTAAAGACAAAGATGGTAATTATCCTAGGATGTAGGCCAAGTAAAGACAAAGATGGTAATTATCCTAGGATGTAGGCCAAGTAAAGACAAAGATGGTAATTATCCTAGGATCCAGGCCAAGTAAAGACAAAGATGGTAATTATCCTAGGATGTCGGCCAAGTAAAGACAAAAATGGTAATTATCCTAGGATGTAGGCCAAGTAAAGACAAAGATGGTAATTATACTAGGATGTAGGCCAAGTAAAGACAAAGATGGTAATTATCCTAGGATCCAGGCCAAGTAAAGACAAAGATGGTAATTATCCTAGGATGTCGGCCAAGTAAAGACAAAATGGTAATTATCCTAGGATGTAGGCCAAGTAAAGACAAAGATGGTAATTATACTAGGATGTAGGCCAAGTAAAGACAAAGATGGTAATTATACTAGGATGTAGGCCAAGTAAAGACAAAGATGGTAGTGGTTCATAACTCTTCCAGCATATATATATGTTCATTCAGCCATCTTTCTGCAAGCTTGTTGTTATACAATTTTGAGAATGAAATATTGATATTTGATTCGAGCCAATACAGTTTGTAGATACTGTCGGTAAGCATCTACTTGAATTAGATATATATTTTAATGAAGGTCGATGTTGAACCATTGGTGTTATTTATCCATACTCATTTTAATTGATGTCTAAACCAGCTGTAGACGAAGATGTCTAATCATTTGAGTCAGATGGTGCCTACCCTCGAGTCGGTGAGTTTAAAATAAAATAAAAAGTATTTGTGGTGAATCAAGAAAAATAAAGTACGTCTATCCCTTAGTCCCTCAACACATCTTTATTTTACTGTCCTAATTTATAATTCTAGAAAATGTGCATCCAGTCGCTGGGCGACATTGGCAGTTTATTTCAATATACAGTATAGAGTTATAGCCTACCCTATGCTGCGCATGCAGAGCGTGCGTCAGACAATGGTCGTTTAACTTCCAAAGTGATGGTCTGTTTGGCAGATTATATAAATGTTGGAATGTCCTTAAGCATTGTTCTAATTTACATATAGTAGCCTACTTACTTATACGTACAGTACACCGAGTGTACAAAACGTAAAACGCTGCAGTGTTTTCACACTCAACAGTTTCCCAAGTGTATCAAGAATGGTCCATCACCCAAAGGACATCCAGCCAATTTGACATAACTGTAGGAAGCATTGGAGTCAACATGGGGGTTCAACTCAATATTAGGAAGGTGTCCATAATGTTTTGTACACTCAGTGTTGTTGTCGATAAAGACACATTATGATATTATTGTTATTATTGGACGTGTTACTATTACTGATCTCTTGGTGTTTTCTGTATTAATGAATATTCAATAAATTGTAGGTGTCCAAAAACATTTAGCCTTCTTCAAATATGTTCTCTCTGCTGTGCTATGGCATGATCCGCAAGAGGTTGAGAGGCTGGGCAGCGACACACATCCGCCTGCATGCACCAATGGACATTAGAGAGGATAGAGAGGAGACCGATGCCACAGAACTGCTAGGACCTATACTTCACTTTGCCACTTTATGGTTATTAAAGTTGAAGACGCACAGCAGCAGTTTTGTTCAGCAGCATGGCGTCGCCTCTAACTGACCTGGAGACGCGTAAACAGAACAGTATCAGAGGAATAGTCGGGGTGGAGAACGTCGCCGAGTTGAAGAAAGGTTTTAACCGACACCTCCACTTCACTTTGGTCAAAGACAGGAACGTAGCGACGCCGCGCGATTATTACTTCGCCCTCGCGCACGCGGTTCGTGATCACCTGGTGGGAAGATGGATCAGAACGCAACAGTTTTACTATGAGACCGACCCCAAGGTAAAAGTTGTTTGTTTCAAAAGTGATTTCCTTTACCAAATAGCATGCACCAGTTTACGCGGAGAATTATCCTGGCTACCTGTGTGTCTTGTCCTCATTTGGTCCGCTGGTCAGAGTCGCACCTCTTATTTATTTTCACCATCATCAAATCAACATTTATTTTGGTCACATACACATGGTTAGTAGATGTTATTGGTCACATACACATGGTTAGCAGATGTTATTGGTCACATGGTTAGCAGATGTTATTGGTCACATACACATGGTTAGTATTAAAGTGGCGTCATTTAAAGTGACTAGTGATACCTCTTATTAAAGTGGCGTCATTTAAAGTGACTAGTGATATCTCTTATTAAAGTGGCGTCATTTAAAGTGACTAGTGATATCTCTTATTAAAGTGGCGTCATTTAAAGTGACTAGTGATATCTCTTATTAAAGTGGCGTCATTTAAAGTGACTAGTGATATCTCTTATTAAAGTGGCTGGAGATTTGAGTCAGTGTGTTGGCAGCAGCCACTCAATGTTAGTGGTGGCTGTTTAACAGTCTGATGGCCTTGAGATAGAAGGTGTTTTTCTGTCTCTCAGTCCCAGCTTTGATGCACCTGTACTGACCTCGCCTTCTGGATGACAGCGGGGTGAACAGACAACCTGGTCTCAGAGCATTTTGTATTATTCTGTATGTAAACCCGTAAATGTATTATTATGTTAGTTTGGTATGGTTACTTGAGGTAAAAAACGAATGTAGGATAGTTGGTTGGGGTGCATGCTAATGTAACAGTATAACTTTAGACCGTCCCCTTGCCCATACCCGGGCGCGAACCAGGGACCCTCTGCACACAACAACAATAGTCAACCACGAAGCATCGTTACCCATCGCTCCACAAAAACAGACTTTCCTAGTTTTTAAAAAAGAAGGAAAAAAAAGGAAATCATTCCATTTAAATTAATGAATCTACACCTACTTGTTTGTGTCTATTTAGACATTTTATTGACCGGTAAAAATTAGAATATGAACTGTACAGATTAGAATATGAACTGTACAGATTAGAATATGAACTGTACAGATTAGAATATGAACTGTACAGATTAGAATATGAACTGTACAGATTAGAATATGAACTGTACAGATTAGAATATGAACTGTACAGATTAGAATATGAACTGTACGGATTAGAATATGAACTGTACGGATTAGAATATGAAATGCGGATTAGAATATGAAATGTACGGATTAGAATATGAACTGTACGGATTAGAATATGAAATGTACGGATTAGAATATGAACTGTACAGATTAGAATATGAACTGTACAGATTAGAATATGAAATGTACAGATTAGAATATGAACTGTACAGATTAGAATATGAACTGTACAGATTAGAATATGAAATGTACAGATTAGAATATGAACTAGATGAGAGGGATACAGTGCAGAAACTGAGTGTCGAGACAGAGCCACTGCTAAATGTTCCTGTTCTCCTGTCCAGCGGGTGTACTACCTCTCCCTGGAGTTCTACATGGGCAGAACCCTCCAGAACACCATGATTAACCTGGGGCTGCAGAACGCCTGTGACGAGGCCATCTACCAGGTGAGCTTGAACCTTATACACAGTCCACCAGGTGAGATGGAACCTTGTAGACAGTCTACCAGGTGAGCTTGAACCTTGTAGACAGTCTACCAGGTGAGATGGACCCTTGTAGACAGTCTACCAGCCAGGTGAGATGGACCCTTGTAGACAGTCTACCAGCCAGGTGAGATGGACCCTTGTAGACAGACTACCAGCCAGGTGAGATGGACCCTTGTAGACAGTCTACCAGCCAGGTGAGATGGACCCTTGTAGACAGTCTACCAGCCAGGTGAGATGGACCCTTGTAGACAGTCTACCAGCCAGGTGAGATGGACCCTTGTAGACAGTCTACCAGCCAGGTGAGATGGACCCTTGTAGACAGTCTACCAGCCAGGTGAGATGGACCCTTGTAGACAGTCTACCAGCCAGGTGAGATGGACCCTTGTAGACAGTCTACCAGCCAGGTGAGATGGACCCTTGTAGACAGTCTACCAGCCAGGTGAGATGGACCCTTGTAGACAGTCTACCAGCCAGGTGAGATGGACCCTTGTAGACAGTCTACCAGCCAGGTGAGATGGACCCTTGTAGACAGTCTACCAGCCAGGTGAGATGGACCCTTGTAGACAGTCTACCAGCCAGGTGAGATGGACCCTTGTAGACAGTCTACCAGCCAGGTGAGATGGACCCTTGTAGACAGTCTACCAGCCAGGTGAGATGGACCCTTGTAGACAGTCTACCAGCCAGGTGAGATGGACCCTTGTAGACAGTCTACCAGCCAGGTGAGATGGACCCTTGTAGACAGTCTACCAGCCAGGTGAGATGGACCCTTGTAGACAGTCTACCAGCCAGGTGAGATGGACCCTTGTAGACAGTCTACCAGCCAGGTGAGATGGACCCTTGTAGACAGTCTACCAGCCAGGTGAGATGGACCCTTGTAGACAGTCTACCAGCCAGGTGAGATGGACCCTTGTAGACAGTCTACCAGCCAGGTGAGATGGACCCTTGTAGACAGTCTACCAGCCAGGTGAGATGGACCCTTGTAGACAGTCTACCAGCCAGGTGAGATGGACCCTTGTAGACAGTCTACCAGCCAGGTGAGATGGACCCTTGTAGACAGTCTACCAGCCAGGTGAGATGGACCCTTGTAGACAGTCTACCAGCCAGGTGAGATGGACCCTTGTAGACAGTCTACCAGCCAGGTGAGATGGACCCTTGTAGACAGTCTACCAGCCAGGTGAGATGGACCCTTGTAGACAGTCTACCAGCCAGGTGAGATGGACCCTTGTAGACAGTCTACCAGCCAGGTGAGATGGACCCAGGTGAGATTGTAGACAGTCTACCAGCCAGGTGAGATGGACCCTTGTAGACAGTCTACCAGCCAGGTGAGATGGAACCTTGTAGACAGTCTACCAGCCAGGTGAGATGGAACCTTGTAGGCGTCAGGGACACACCGGCATGGCTGCAAGCAGAAACGACTAGTGCCGCAGGCAAACAAGCTTTCTTATAAGAGACAGACTTTCTCAAGAACTGTGACAGCATGACTAACACACAACCTCAGTCATTACTTTTATCAACTTTGAGTGTCAAGTAATGCATGAGCTCAAACACATTATTGGACACTATAAAAGCCTAGTTTACACCTTGAGTACACAACGCAAGAACGCTTCGCAAGATGGTGATCCTGCACAGAGGTATGAATTGCAGGACTGAACATGTCTGCGTAGCATTGCTAAGCTACCCAACGCTATTTAGAGTAGCGACTTGTGGGGTATAAACTAGCCTTTAATATGGGACTGTGAGTTGAGCGAACTGAATTTGAGTTGTTTTTTATGTCTGTAATGTAGCTGGGTTTGGACATGGAGGATCTGGAGGAGATGGAGGAGGATGCAGGGCTGGGGAACGGAGGCCTGGGCAGACTGGCAGGTACAGTACCAAGATCCATGTGTCTGTCTGTCTGTCAGTCTGTCAGTGTGTGTTAGGATGCTGTTGGCTCACCAGAACAGGACGTTTACTCAACCCTAGGAGGCTGCTGTTGGCTCACCAGAACAGGAAGTTTACTCAACCTAGGAGGCTGCTGTCCGCATCAACGCGAGGAGGCTGTCCACCACTAGGAGGCCGTCCGCCCCACCACCACCACCACCAGGAGGCTGTCCCGCCCCACCACCACCACCACCACCACCACCACCACCACCAGGAGGCTGTCCCGCCCCACCACCACCACCACCACCACCACCACCAGGAGGCTGTCCCTCCCCACCACCACCACCACCACCACCACCACCACCACCACCACCACCACCACCACCAGGAGGCTGTCCCGCCCCACCACCACCACCACCACCACCACCACCACCACCAGGAGGCTGTCCCTCCCCACCACCACCACTAGGAGGCTGTCCCGCCCCACCAGCACCACCACTAGGAGGCTGTCCCGCCCCACCAGCACCACCACTAGGAGGCTGTCCCGCCCCACCAGCACCACCACTAGGAGGCTGTTCCGCACCACCACCACCACTAGGAGGCTGTCCCGCCCCACCACCACCAGGAGGCTGTCCCGCCCCACCACCACCAGGAGGCTGTCCCGCCCCACCACCACCACCAGGCTATCCCTCCCCACCACCACCGCTAGGAGGCTGTCCCGCCCCACCACCACCACCACCACCACTAGGAGCCTGTCCCCCACCACCACCACCACCACCACCACTAGGAGCCTGTCCCCCACCACCACCACCACCACTAGGAGCCTGTCCACCACCACCACCACTAGGAGCCTGTCCCCCCCCACCACCACCACCACCACCACCACCAGCACCACCACTAGGAGGCTGTCCCGCCCCACCAGCACCACCACTAGGAGGCTGTCCCGCCCCACCACCACCACTAGGAGGCTGTCCAGCCCCACCACCACCAGGAGGCTGTCCCGCCCCACCACCACCAGGAGGCTGTCCCGCCCCACCACCACCACCAGGAGGCTATCCCTCCCCACCACCACCGCTAGGAGGCTGTCCCGCCCCACCACCACCACCACCACCACCACTAGGAGCCTGTCCCCCACCACCACCACCACCACTAGGAGCCTGTCCCCCCACCACCACCACTAGGAGCCTGTCCCCCCACCACCACCACCACTAGGAGCCTGTCCCCCCCACCACCACCACCACCACCACTAGGAGCCTGTCCCCCCCACCACCACCACAACCACTAGGAGCCTGTCCCCCCACCACCACCACCACCACCACCACCACTAGGAGCCTGTCCCCCACCACCACCCCCATCACCACCACCCCTTGTCCCTGTACTACACTTCATCCATACAGTTTGTCTTGACATCCACTGTATCCTTCATCCAATAATAATAAACGTAGTGTTTCTATTGAACATTTACATTATTTTGTCGTGTGTGTGTGTGTGTGTGTGTGTGTGTGTGTGTGTGTGTGTGTGTGTGTGTGTGTGTGTGTGTGTGTGTGTGTGTGTGTGTGTGTGTGTGTGTGTGTGTGTGTGTGTGTGTGTGTGTGTGTGTATATTTTGTCCTGTGTGTGTGTGTGTGTGTGTGTGTATATTTTGTCCTGTGTGTGTGTGTGTGTATATTTTGTCCTGTGTGTGTGTGTATATGTGTGTGTGTATATATATAATATAGCTTGTTTCCTGGACTCGATGGCCACAATGGGTCTGGCAGCGTACGGTTACGGCATCCGTTATGAATATGGAATCTTCAATCAGAAGATCAAGGAAAGTTGGCAGGTAATATCCACAACACTTTTCACTGCATAAATCTACTGCATTTAAAGGGACAATCTGGTATTGCTACATCCATTTTTGTTTTATTTATACAGCGAGTTCCAACTGTATTGGGACAGTGACCCATTTTGTCGTTGTTTTTGGCTCTGTAGTCCAGCACTTTGGGTTTTATATTTGATATAATAAAGTGCAGACTGACATCTTTAATTTGAGGTTATTTTTATCCATATCTGGTCAACCGATTTATAACTGACAACACTATTCGGTCATTCACATGTGTATTAAAGTCGTAAAAAGTATAGTCTTATATTCCTGGCATGCAATGACTACATCAAGCGTGTAACTCTGTCGTGTTTCAGATTATCATGTGCCCAATACAAATGCATGGTAAATCATTTACATTTAAGTCATTTAGCAGACGCTCTTATCCAGAGCGACTTACAAATTGGTGCATTCACCTTATGACATCCAGTGGAACAGTCACTTTACAATAGTGCATCTAAATCTTTTAAGGGGGGGGGGGTGAGAGGGAATACTTATCCCTCTCACCCAAAACCTTTACTGTAAATAAGAATAGAATATGTTTTCTAAACACTTCTACATGAATGTGGATGCTACCTTGATTACAGATCATCCCGAATGAATCATGAAATAATGATGAGTGAGAAAGTTAGACGCACGACTATCATACCTTAAAACATTTCAATCTGTCACCTTTTTCAATATCGGGTTAATAGCATTTATTTTGTGTGTGGGGGGGGGGGGGGTGTATGATAAGATTTCATTATTTGCAGTACACTCTCATTTCTTAAACACTTTGTGCCTCGTCACTTCAGTCAATGAATAATCAGTAAAAGCAGGTTATAGCGCTCTAAACTACATCACACAGGGCAAATTCAAAAGGGCAAAACCCCTCAGCCGTGTATAGAAGGTACTGTAGGTCTTTATCAGAGTCTTAACAAAAGGGCAAAACCCCTCAGCTGTGTATAGAAGGTACTGTAGGTCTTTATCAGAGTCTTAACAAAAGGGCAACAACACAATAGCTTTCTCAACCTCTAGGCAAACCACCGGCAACAGGCACCCTCTGCGTGCCAAATGGCACCCTATTCCCTACGTAGTGCACTATTTTTGACTAGGGACCATGGGGGGGGCGTCTAAATCTAAATCTTTCTTAATTGAATTATTTTATTCAGCCAGGATAATCCACTCAGTAACACTGGCCTCTTCAAAGAGTTTAGTCTGCAGAGGCTTAACATACTCTCAATATGAACTGCCTTCTGTACCTACTACTATATATACTATAATACTACTATAGTATAATACTATTATACACACTATACTACTATTATACATACTATACTACTACGGTTGAAGTCGGGAGTTTACATACACCTTAGCCAAAGACATTTAAACTCAGTTTTTCACAATTCCTGACATTTAATCATAGTAAAGAAAATCCTGTCATAGGTCAGCTAGGATCACCACTTTTATTTTAAGAATGTGAAATGTCAGAATAATAGTAGAGTATGATTTATTTCAGCTTTTATTTCTTTCATCACATTCCCAGTGGGTCAGAAGTTTACATACGCTCAATTAGGATTTGATAGCATTGCCTTTAAAATGTTTAACTTTGGGAAAACGTTTCGGGTAGCATTCCACAAGCTTCCCACAATAAGTTGGGGTAATTTTGGCCCATTCCTCCTGACAGCGCTGGTGTAACTGAGTCAGGTTTGTAGGCCTCCTTGCTCGCACTTGAGGCCTACCTTCAACTGAGATACTATACTAGAATACTACTATACTATTATATACAGTACCATCCAAAAGTTTAGACAGCTACTCATTCAAGGGTTTTTCTTTATTTTTACTATTTTTTTACATTGTATAATAATAGTGAAGACATCAAAACTATGAAATAACACACATGGAATCATGTAGTAACCAAAATAGTGTTAAACAAATCAAAATATATTTTGTATTTGAGATTCTTCAAAGTAGCCACCCTTTGCCTTGACAGCTTTGCACACTCTTGGCATTCTCTCAACCAGCTTCATGATGTAGTCACCTGGAATGCATTTCAATTAACAGGCGTGTCTTGTTAAAAGTTAATTTGTGGAATTTCTTTCCTTAATGATGTATTTGAGCCAATCAGTTGTGTTGTAAGAAGCTAGAGGTGGTATACAGAAGATAGCCCTAATTGGTGAACGACCAAGTACATATTATGGAAAGAACAGCTCAAATAAGCAAAGAGAAAAGACAGTCCATTACTTAAAGACACGAAGGAAAACCCTGGAAATTGGTGCATTCACCTTATGACATCGAGTGGAACAGTCACTTTACAATAGTGCATCTAAATCTTAAAGGGGGGGTGAGAGGGATTACTTATCCTATCCTAGGTATTCCTTAAAGAGGTGGGGTTTCAGGTGTCTCCGGAAGGTGGTGATTGACTCCGCTGTCCTGGCGTCGTGAGGGAGTTTGTTCCACCATTGGGGGGCCAGAGCAGCGAACAGTTTTGACTGGGCTGAGCGGGAGCTGTACTTCCTCAGTGGTAGGGAGGCGAGCAGGCCAGAGGTGGATGAACGCAGTGCCCTTGTTTGGGTGTAGGGCCTGATCAGAGCCTGGAGGTACTGAGGTGCCGTCCCCCTCACAGCTCCGTAGGCAAGCACCATGGTCTTGTAGCGGATGCGAGCTTCAACTGGAAGCCAGTGGAGAGAACGGAGGAGCGGGGTGACGTGAGAGAACTTGGGAAGGTTGAACACCAGACGGGCTGCGGCGTTCTGGATGAGTTGAAGGGGTTTAATGGCACAGGCAGGAGCCCAGCCAACAGCGAGTTGCAGTAATCCAGACGGGAGATGACAAGTGCCTGGATTAGGACCTGTGCCGCTTCCTGTGTGAGGCAGGGTCGTACTCTGCGGATGTTGTAGAGCATGAACCTACAGGAACGGGCCACCGCCTTGATGTTGGTTGAGAACGACAGGGTGTTGTCCAGGATCACGCCAAGGTTCTTAGCGCTCTGGGAGGAGGACACAATGGAGTTGTCAACCGTGATGGCGAGATCATGGAACGGGCAGTCCTTCCCCGGGAGGAAGAGCAGCTCCGTCTTGCCGAGGTTCAGCTTGAGGTGGTGATCCGTCATCCACACTGATATGTCTGCCAGACATGCAGAGATGCGGTCGCCACACTACTGTAATGCTATAATACTACTACTATACTACAATACCGCTACTATACTAATACTATACTATAATGCTACCGTGATATAATAATACCACTATACCATAATACTACTGCTATACTATATTACTGCTATGATGTACTACTACTATACTATAATACTACCACTATACTATAATACTACTATACTATAATACTACTACTATACTATAATACCACTACTATAATATAATACTACTACTTTGTACTATGAACAATTATGCTCATATCTATTGCTTCATTAGCCTGAGTGCCACTCTGTTTGTGCCATCATGCCATTGTCTTGACAATGGGCAATAGAGTTTGCAAGAGCACAAACAGATCTGGGTGCTTCGTGGGTGACTGTTGTTGATGTGTGCAGAAGGTCCCTGGTTCGTGCCCGGGTATGGGCGAGGGGACGGTTTAAAATTATACTGTTACACAAGCTCCAGCAAGTCATCCCTAGCTGACACCTTTTGCTTTGAGGTATTAAATAGCTAATACAAAGAGATTCTTACATTTGTAGTTCTTTATGATAGCCACATTAGCAGCTAATTAGCATTTCATTTTGACGGGGGGTAAATACAGGTGAACGTATTTATAAATCATCATTATGGGTATTGTGACTCCTACTGTGGTACTCTATTCAACTCTTACCCTATGAGGTCCAGAGCCTGCTTGTGTTCTGTTCTACCTGATAATTAATTGCACCCACCTGGTGTCCCAGGTATAAATCAGTCACTGATTTGAGGGGAATACATTTTTAAAGCAGTAGAACTAACTTTAACTTCTTCTGGTAACTTTACTAAAATTCCCAGGAATTCCAGAAATCCCTGTTGAAAGAGTCCCAAAATCAGAAGGGAAAAAGATGGATATCTGGAATCCTCCAAACAGGATTTCTGAAAAAAAAAAATTCTATGATCTCTCCTCAGTCAATGTTGGGGATTACATCCAAGCTGTTCTGGACAGGAATCTGGCGGAGAATATTTCTCGTGTCCTCTACCCCAACGATAACGTAAGTTCCGCATTGGCCACGTAGGTGTGAGTCCATTTTGATACGCTGGTATATCTGTAACCTGATTCCAGATCTGTTTGTGCGCGGCTGTAGAGCCAACTCCTATGGACGTTGGCATAGAAATGACCGCAGGGGTTTAACCTCTTGAAACTAGGGGGCACTATTTTTTAACCTCTTGAAACTAGGGGGCTCTCTAACTGCATATTTCTCAGGACCACATGCTAGAATATGCATATAATTGACAGCTTAGGATAGAAAACACTCTAAAGTTTCCAAACTGTAAAAATATTGTCTGTGAGTATAACAGAACTGATATTTAGAGTCAACTCCTATGGACGTTGGCATAGTAATGACCGTAGGAGTTTAACAGACAGCATGGGTTTTAGGGTTTCAGGGTTTTCTAAACTCGGATCCACATTTTGGGTTTTGCCCCTAGTGCTACACAGCTGATTCAACTAATCATCGAGCTTCGATGATTTAAAAAAACAAAATGGGCACCATTTGTGATCCCGAGGACTGAGTTTGGGAAACACTGGGCTAGTGTGTTTCTAACTCCTAATGACTTGATTCCTCTCCTCTTGTTGAGGGGTTGTAGTTCTTGATTCCTCTCCTTCTTCATTGTTGTAGTTCTTTGAGGGAAAGGAGCTACGACTGAAGCAGGAGTACTTTGTGGTGGCGGCCACACTTCAGGACATCATCCGACGCTTCAAGATATCCAAGAAGGGCTCCACGGGCCAGTGTCTTTCGACAGCTTCCCAGAGAAGGTTACTTATTGATTACCTGTGATGTGTTATCGATTTTCTATGATGTCTGAATCGCAACAAAAAAATCTGTTTGGTTGATTGTGTTGACAGGTGGCCATCCAGCTGAATGACACTCATCCTGCGATGGCCATCCCGGAGCTCATGAGGGTCTTTGTGGACGTTGAGAAACTCGACTGGGACACGGTGTGTTTAGAGAGAGATTATTATATTGTACATTGTTATGATGATATTAAAGACATTTCTTATATGAAAATCCAACTAACCTTGGCTAACTGTCATAAGTCCTAATGTGAATGTTCAGGAAATGTTTACTGTATTAGTGGAACCTGTCTCTCCTCAGGCGTGGGCCATCACCAAGCGGACCTTTGCGTACACCAATCACACGGTGCTTCCCGAGGCGCTGGCCCGTTGGCCTGCTGGAGACCCTGCTACCCAGACACCTTCAGATCATCTACAGGATCAACGAGGGCCACCTGGACGTACGTACTGTATAGACTGGGTTCAGTGGGTGGTATTCTGATGTACCACTATAGACTGGGTTCAGTGAGTGGTATTCTGATGTACCACTATAGACTGGGTTCAGTGGGTGGTATTCAGATGTACCACTATAGACTGGGTTCAGTGGGTCGTATTCTGATGTACTTCCTGTATAGACTGGGTTCAGTGGGTCGTATCCTGACTGATGTACGTACCTAGCTGAGATCACTGGGGGTAGGTTACCGTAGACACTGGGGGTAGGTTACCGTAGACACTGGGGGTAGTTTACCGTAGACACTGGGGGTAGGTTACCGTAGACACTGGGAGTAGGTTACTGTAGACACTGGGGGTAGGTTACCGTAGACACTGGGGGTAGTTTACCGTAGACACTGGGGGTAGGTTAACGTAGACACTGAGGCGACCGTACCGTAGACACTGGGAGTAGGTTACCGTAGACACTGGGGTTAGGCGACCTTAGCGTAAACACTGGGGTTAGGCGACCGTAGACACTGGGGGTAGGTTACCGTAGACACTGGGGGTAGGTTACCGTAGACACTGGGGGTAGGTTACCGTAGACACTGGGGGTAGGTTACCGTAGACACTGGGGGTAGGTTACCGTAGACACTGGGGGTAGGTTACCGTAGACACTGGGGGTAGGTTACCGTAAACACTGGGGGTAGGTTACCGTAGACACTGGGGGTAGGTTACCGTAGACACTGGAGGTAGGTTACCGTAGACACTGGAGGTAGGTTACCGTAGACACTGGAGGTAGGTTACCGTAGACACTGGGTTAGGTTACCGTAGCGTAAACACTGGGGTTAGGCGACCGTAGCGTAAACACTGGGGTTAGGCGACCGTAGACACTGGGGGTAGGTTACCGTAGACACTGGGGGTAGGCGACCGTACCGTAGACACTGGGGGTAGGCGACCGTACCGTAGACACTGGGGGTAGGCGACCGTACCGTAGACACCGGGGTAGGCGACCGTACTGTAGACACTGGGGGTAGGTTACCGTAGATACTGGGGGTAGGTTACCGAAGACACTGGGGGTAGGTTACCGAAGACACTGGGGGTAGGTTACCGTAGACACTGGGTTAGGCTACCGTGCGTAAACACTGGGGTTAGGCGACCGTAGCGTAAACACTGGGGTTAGGCGACCGTAGACACTGGGGTAGGTTACCGTAGACACTGGGGTAGGTTACCGTAGCGTAGACACTGGGGGTAGGTTACCGTAGCGTAGACACTGGGGGTAGGCGACCATAGCGTAGATACTGGGGGTAGGCGAGGCGACCGTAGCGTAGACACTGTGGGTAGGCGACCGTAGCGTAGGCACTGGGGTAGGTTACCGTAGCGTAGACACTGGGGGTAGGTTACCGTATCGTAGACACTGGGGTAGGTTACCGTAGCGTAGACACTGGGGGTAGGCGACCGTAGACACTGGGGTTAGGCGACCGTAGCGTAGACACTGGGGTAGGCGACCGTAGCGTAGATACTGGGGGTAGGCGACTGTAGCGTAGACACCGGGGGTAGGTTACCGTAGCGTAGACACTGGGGGTAGGTTACCGTAGCGTAGACACTGGGGGTAGGTTACCGTAGACACTGGGGGTAGGTTACCGTAGACACTGGGGGTAGGCGACCGTAGCGTAGACACTGAGGGTAGGTTACCGTAGCGTAGGCACTGGGGTAGGTTACCATAGCGTAGGCACTGGGGGTAGGTTACCGTAGACACTGGGGGTAGGTTACCGTAGTGTAGGCACTGGGGTAGGTTACCGTAGTGTAGGCACTGGGGTAGGTTACCGTAGTGTAGGCACTGGGGATAGGTTACCATAGCGTAGGCACTGGGGTATGTTACCATTGCGTGGATACTGGGGTAGGTTACCATAGCGTAGATACTGGGGGTAGGTTACCATAGCGTAGATACTGGGGTAGGTTACCATAGCGTAGATACTGGGGTAGGTTACCATAGCGTAGGCACTGGGGGTAGGTTACCGTAGCGTAGATACTGGGGGTAGGTTACCGTAGCGTAGATACTGGGGGTAGGTTACCGTAGCGTAGATACTGGGGTAGGTTACCATAGCGTAGATACTGGGGGTAGGTTACCGTAGCGTAGATACTGGGGGTAGGTTACCGTAGCGTAGATACTGGGGGTAGGTTACCATAGCGTAGGCACTGGGGGTAGGTTACCGTAGACACTGGGGGTAGGTTACCGTAGTGTAGGCACTGGGGGTAGGTTACCGTAGTGTAGGCACTGGGGGTAGGTTACCGTAGTGTAGGCACTGGGGATAGGTTACCGTAGCGTAGACACTGGGGGTAGGTTACCGTAGACACTGGGGGTAGGTTACCGTAGACACTGGGGTAGGTTACCGTAGCGTAGATACTGGGGTAGGTTACCATAGCGTAGGCACTGGGGGTAGGTTACCGTAGACACTGGGGTAGGTTACCGTAGTGTAGGCACTGGGGATAGGTTACCGTAGCGTAGACACTGGGGGTAGGTTACCGTAGACACTGGAGGTAGGTTACCGTAGACACTGGGTTAGGTTACCGTAGCGTAAACACTGGGGTTAGGCGACCGTAGACACTGGGGTAGGTTACCATAGCGTAGGCACTGGGGGTAGGTTACCGTAGCGTAGATACTGGGGTAGGTTACCGTAGCGTAGATACTGGGGTAGGTTACCATAGCGTAGATACTGGGGTAGGTTACCGTAGCGTAGACACTGGGGTAGGTTACCATAGCGTAGGCACTGGGGGTAGGTTACCGTAGACACTGGGGGTAGATTACCGTAGTGTAGGCACTGGGGGTAGGTTACCGTAGTGTAGGCACTGGGGTAGGTTACCGTAGTGTAGGCACTGGGGATAGGTTACCGTAGCGTAGACACTGGGGGTAGGTTACCGTAGACACTGGGGGTAGGTTACCGTAGCGTAGACACTGGGGGTAGGTTACCGTAGCGTAGACACTGGGGCTAGGTTACCGTAGCGTAGACACTGGGGCTAGGTTACCGTAGCGTAGACACTTGGGGTAGGTTACCATAGCGTAGATACTGGGGTTGGCGACCGTATGTCTCAATTAGCTCCCTACTCCTCCTTGGCCCTAATTCGTCCACGTTTGTAGATGTGTAATATGGAAGTTGTGGTGGAAACCACAGCGGTACCCTGCTTCTACTGTACTTGTCCAGCCTATTCAGATTTACTATATAGGGTTTAGGAGGGATGTGGAGCAGATTGGGACCAACTGACTGGTTGTATGTTTCTGCTGTTGCTCCAGGGGATTAGAGCTCTCTTTCCAGGAGACCTGGATAGGATACGCAGGATGTCTCTGATCGAGGAAGACGGGGGCAAGAGGGTCAACATGGCCCATCTGTGCATCGTGGGATCTCACGCTGTCAACGGAGTTGCAGAGATACACTCCAACATCATCAAGAATGACGTGTAAGATGGGGTCTTGTCTAGGTCGTGTTCAGTAGGCACAAAACGGAAGAAAACACTGAAACTGACTTTGAAGTTCTGTCTGTAATTATCCAATCAGAAACGCTTGTTTTTTTGTTTTACATTGTAAAAGTGCTTTGAACTGTTTTTCTTCGGTGTGCCCGATTGAACAAGGTCCTGTCTTCACTCTCTCTCTCTCTCTCTCTCTCTCTGTGTCTCTCTCTGTGTCTCTCTCTGTCTCTCTCTGTCTCACTCTCTCTCTCTCACTCTCACTCTCTCTCTCTCTCTCTCTCTCTCTCTCTCTCTCTCTCTCTCTCTCTCTCTCTCTCTCTCTCTCTCTCTCTCTCTCTCTCTCTCTCTCTCTCTCTCTCTCTCTCTCTCTCTCTCTCTGTCTCTCTCTCTGTGTCTCTCTCTCTCTCTCTCTCTCTCTCTCTCTCTGTGTCTCTCTCTCTCTCTCTCTCACTCTCTCTCTCTCTCTCTCCAATAACTCTTTTTAGATTCTAGAAAATATCTCCTTTTTGTTTTGAAAGGTTCCGAGACTTCAGCGAATTAGAACCGGATAAATTCCAGAACAAGACCAATGGCATCACTCCTAGGCGCTGGCTCCTCCTCTGTAATCCGGGATTGGCTGAGCTAATCGCTGAGGTTTAATTGGCCGTCTTTATTGACCATTGTCTCTCTTTGACCGTTGCTTTATCTTATTCTGTTTTCTTTCTCATTTTGCCTTGTCGTGTTCATACACTTTGTCTTTGTTTCTAGGCCATTGGGGAGGAATATGTGAAAGACCTCAGTCAGTTACAGAAGCTCAATGAGTTGGTCAATGATGATGCCTTCATTAGAGACGTCTCTAATGTCAAGCAGGTCAGACTTCAACCACATCAACCTCCCCCTTAATTAGCAACAGATCATAACATGAAACAGATCATATTTACAATACTATTGGCATAAAATGACCCCTATATATATATATATATATATTTATTTATTTATTTATATATCTGAATATTGTTTGCAACATTCCATTTTGTTCCTTGTACACGAGGCATTTGGGGGCATTTTTTCGTTCACATTTTACAGACACAATTCAATAAGTAGTTATACTGCATATAAAGTACTCAAGAATAACACCAAGAAAGCTTTTACAAATCATTTCCATTGTGGTCTATGCATTTGTGTGCCACAGGACAACAAGGTGCAGTTTTCCCAGTACCTGGAGAAAGAGTACAAGGTGAACATCAACCTGTCCTCCATGTTCCACGTCCACGTCAAGAGGATTCACGAGTACAAGCTCCTCAACTGCCTTCACATTATCACCATGTACAACCGTATGTCACAGCACCCTACCCCCTATCTAGACCACCCTACCCCTATACAGACCACCCTACCCCTATACAGACCACCCTACCCCTATCTAGACCACCCTACCCCTATACAGACCACCCTACCCCTATACAGACCACCTAACCCCTATCTAGACCACAGCACCCTACCCCTATACAGACCACCCTACCCCCTATACAGACCACCCTACCCCTATACAGACCACCCTACCCCTATACAGAGCACCCTACCCCTATACAGACCACCCTACCCCCTATACAGACCACCCTACCCCCTATCTAGACCACAGCACCTTACCCCTATACAGACCACCCTACCCCTATACAGACCACCCTACCCCTATTAAGACCACCCTACCCCTATACAGACCATCCTACCCCCTATACAGACCATCCTACCCACTATACAGACCACCCTACCCCTATCTAGACCACAGCACCATACCCCCTATACAGACAACCCTACCCCTATACAGACCACAGCACCCTATCCCCTATCTAGACCACAGCACCCTACCCCTATACAGACAACCCTACCCCCTATACAGACCACAGCACCCTATCCCTATCTAGACCACAGCACCCTACCCCTATCTAGACCACAGCACCCTACCCCTATCTAGACCACAGCACCCTACCCCTATCTAGACCACAGTACCCTACACTGAGTGTACAAAACATTAGGAACAGCTTCATAATAATAATAATATATGCCATTTAGCAGACGCTTTTATCCAAAGCGACTTACAGTCATGTGTGCATACATTCTACGTATGGGTGGTCCCGGGATCGAACCCACTACCCTGGCGTTACAATATTGTGTTGCATCCCCCCCTTGCGCCCTCAGAACAGCCTCAATTCTTCGGGGCATGGACTCTGCAAGGTGTGGAAAGCGTTCCACAGTGCTTTCAATGCTTTCCACAGTTGCATCAAGTTGGCTGGATGTCCTTTGGGGAGTGGACAATTGTTGATGCACACAGGAAAACTGTTGAGCTGAAAAACCCAACAGCATCGCAGTTCTTTTTATATATATATATATTTATTATTATTTTTATTTTATTCTCTCCCCAATTTCGATCTTGTCTCGTCGCTGCAACTCCCCAACGGGCTACTCCAAAACATGACCCACCAAACCGCTCTCCTTAATTTATTTATTTTACCTTTATTTAACTCGGCAAGAACAAATTCTTATTTTCAATGACGGCCTAGGAACAGTGGGTTAACTGCCTGTTCAGGGGCAGAATGACAGATTTGTACCTTGTCAGCTCGGGGATTTGAACTTGCAACCTTCCGGTTACTAGTCCAACGCTCTAACCACCAGGCTACCCTGCCGCCTCTACACTCTAACCACCAGGCTACCCTGCCGCCTCTACACTCTAACCACTAGGCTACCCTGCCGCCTCTACACTCTAACCACTAGGCCACCCTGCCGCCCGCTTACCCCAGAAACCAGCCGCACCAATGTGTCGGAGGAAACACCGTTCAACTGACGCCCTATGGCGATCATGGCCGGTTGTGATACAGCCCGGGATCGAACCCGGGCCTGTAGCGACGCCTCTAGCACTGCGATGCAGTTCTTGACACAAACCGGTGCGTCTGACACCTACTACCGTAACCCATTCAAAGGCACTTACATGTTTTGTCTTTCCAATTCACCCTCTGAATGGCAAACACATACAATCCATGTCTCAATTGTCTCAAGGCTTAAAAATCCTTCTTTTTACATGTCTCCTCCCCTTCATCTACATGTCTCCTCCCCTTCATCTACATGTCTCCTCCCCTTCATCTACATGTCTCCTCCCCTTCATCTACACTGATAGAAGTGGATTTAACAAGGGATCATAGCTTTCAATAAGGGATCATAGTTTTCAATAAGGGATCATAGCTTTCAATAAGGGATCATAGCTTTCAATAAGGGATCATAGCTTTCAATAAGGGATCATAGTTTTCAATAAGGGATCATAGCTTTCAATAAGGGATCATAGCTTTCAATAAGGGATCATAGTTTTCAATAAGGGATCATAGCTTTCAATAAGGGATCATAGCTTTCAATAAGGGATCATAGCTTTCAATAAGGGATCATAGCTTTCACTTTGATTTTAGAATGACATCTGCTTATAAATGATTTGTGAAGCTTCTATGTAGGGCGTATAAAGGGTTATGAAGGCTTAATTAAGTCTTTATAATATGTAATACCTAAAGTGTGAACAAGTCATCTTTTTTTTTCTTTTTTTTAAGGCATCAAGAAGAACCCAAAAGCACCTTTTGTTCCCCGGACTGTGATCATTGGTGGCAAGGTATGTATGTGAGTCACTCAACTCAAAACCCATTACATGAATAGCCTAGGACTCTTTCTCAATGAGTCTTCCCATGATTCCCCACCTACTCTCCCCTCTCGTCCTTTTCAAATGAATTGGAGGAGAAGGCTCTAAGGAAGGAACTGTGGATCTTCTCCTTGGATTGGTTTTGAGAGAGAGAGAGAGAGAGAGAGAGAGAGAGAGAGAGAGAGAGAGAGAGAGATGCTGTGTCTGAAATTGTGCACTAAGTTTTACCAGAGCCCTATAAACCCCCTGTCTGAAGTAGAGCCCTATAAACCCCCTGTGTGAAGTAGAGCCCCATGGACCCCCTGTCTGAAGTAGAGCCCCATGGACCCCCTGTGTGAAGTAGAGCCCCATGGACCCCCTGTGTGAAGTAGAGCCCCATGGACCCCCTCCCCTGTCTGAAGTAGAGCCCCATGGACCCCCTCCCCTGTGTGAAGTAGAGCCCCATGGAACCCCTGTCTGAAGTAGAGCTCTATAAACCCCCTGTCTGAAGTAGAGCCCCATGGACCCCCTGTGTGAAGTAGAGCCCCATGGACCCCCTGTCTGAAGTAGAGCCCCATGGACCCCCTGTGTGAAGTAGAGCCCCATGGACCCCCTGTCTGAAGTAGAGCCCCATGGACCCCCTGTCTGAAGTAGAGCCCCATGGACCCCCTGTCTGAAGTAGAGCCCCATGGACCCCCTGTGTGAAGTAGAGCCCCATGGACCCCCTGTGTGAAGTAGAGCCCCATGGACCCCCTGTGTGAAGTAGAGCCCCATGGACCCCCTGTCAGAAGTAGAGCCCCATGGACCCCCTGTGTGATGTAGAGCCCCATGGACCCCCTGTCTGAAGTAGAGCCCCATGGACCCCCTGTCTGAAGTAGAGCCCCATGGACCCCCTGTGTGAAGTAGAGCCCCATGGACCCCCTGTGTGAAGTAGAGCCCCATGGACCCCCTCCCCTGTCTGAAGTAGAGCCCCATGGACCCCCTCCCCTGTCTGAAGTAGAGCCCCATGGACCCCCTGTGTGAAGTAGAGCCCCATGGACCCCCTGTGTGAAGTAGAGCCCTATAAAAGGGAACAAGTTGAGGGTGCCATTTGGGACTCATAAAGGAGAACAGCTGAGGTGTATAAAGATGGCGGCCCCCATTTTACTTTCCACACATTCCTGGTTTAGTTCTCCGTTTCGTACATGGCTCTCCTTTGCTCCTTTAGAGTTTTTGTAGGGTCATTAGCAGAGTATACGTGAACCCAAGTTTAGCTTCAAGACGCCTGCAATTTGTAAAACCGAAAAAGTAGATTGTGTTGATTTATCCATATCGCACACCGTAGTTTTTAAAAACTCAAGCCGATAATGCTGAAACAATGACATCATACCCAGGCTGTATCACATCCGGCCGTGATTGGGAGTCACGTAGGGAGGCGCGCTATTGGCCCAGCATCGTCCAGGTTTGGCCGGGGTAGGCCGTCATTGTAAATAAGAATTCCAAATTAAATTTAAAAATATATATAAAAACATATATATTTCTTCACCATTGAGAGCGTTGTCTCCCTCTACAGGCTGCCCCAGGGTATCACATGGCCAAGAAGATCATCAAGCTGATCACGGCCGTCGGACATGTGGTCAACAAAGACCCAGTGGTGGGAAGCAAACTGAAGGTCATCTACCTGGAGAACTACAGAGTCTCCCTGGCTGAGAAAGGTACTATCTACTATAAATCTATCTACTATAAATCTATCTACTATATATCTACCTGGAGAACTACAGAGTCTCCCTGGCTGAGAAAGGTACTATCTACTATAAATCTATCTACTATATATCTACCTGGAGAACTACAGAGTCTCCCTGGCTGAGAATGGTACTATCTACTATAAATCTATCTACTATATATATACCTGGACAACTACAGAGTCTCCCTGGCTGAGAAAGGTACTATCTACTATAAATCTATCTACTATATATCTACCTGGACAACTACAGAGTCTCCCTGGCTGAGAAAGGTACTATCTACTATAAATATATCTACTATATATATACCTGGACAACTACAGAGTCTTCCTGGCTGGGAAAGGTACTATCTACTATAAATCTATCTACTATATATCTATCTACTATATATACATCTACCTGGAGAACTACAGAGTCTCCCTGGCTGAGAAAGGTACTATCTACTATAAATCTATCTACTATATATCTACCTGGACAACTACAGAGTCTCCCTGGCTGAGAAAGGTACTATCTACTATAAATATATCTACTATATATCTACCTGGAGGACTACAGAGTCTCCCTGGCTGAGAAAGGTACTATCTACTATAAATCTATCTACTATATATCTACCTGGACAACTACAGAGTCTTCCTGGCTGAGAAAGGTACTATCTACTATAAATCTATCTACTATATATCTACCTAGAGAACTACAGAGTCTTCCTGGCTGAGAAAGGTACTATCTACTATAAATCTATCTACTATATATCTATCTACTATATACATATCTACCTGGAGAACTACAGAGTCTCCCTGGCTGAGAAAGGCTCTGATCAGGCCCTACACCCAAACAAGGGCACTGCGTTCATCCACCTCTGGCCTGCTCGCCTCCCTACCACTGAGGAAGTACAGTTCCCGCTCAGCCCAGTCAAAACTGTTCGCTGCTCTGGCCCCCCAATGGTGGAACAAACTCCCTCACGACGCCAGGACAGCGGAGTCAATCACCACCTTCCGGAGACACCTGAAACCCCACCTCTTTAAGGAATACCTAGGATAGGATAAAGTAATCCTTCTCACCCCCCCCCCTTAAAAGATTTAGTTGCACTATTGTAAAGTGGCTGTTCCACTGGATGTCATAAGGTGAATGCACCAATTTGTAAGTCGCTCTGGATAAGAGCGTCTGCTAAATGACTTAAATGTAAATGTAAATGTACTATATACAGTGGGGCAAAAAAGTATTTAGTCAGCTACCAATTGTGCAAATTCTCCCTCCTCTCATCTATGCCCCCCTACAATAATCTATTCCCTGCTACAGTAATCTATTCCCCCCCTACAGTCATCTATTCCCCTACAGTAATCTATTTCCCCCTACAGTCATCTATTTCCCCCTACAGTCATCTATTCCCCCTACAGTAATCTATTCCCCCTACAGTCATCTATTCCCCCTACAGTAATCTATTCCCCCTACAGTCATCTATTTCCCCCTACAGTCATCTATTTCCCCCTACAGTCATCTATTCCCCCTACAGTCATCTATTCCCCCTACAGTAATCTATCCCCCTCTGTTGTAATCTACCCCCTACAGTAATCTACCCCCTACAGTAATCTATGCCCCCTACAGTAATCTATCCCCCTACAGTAATCTATCCCCCTCTGTTGTAATCTACCCCCTACAGTAATCTACCCCCCTACAGTAATCTATGCCCCCTACAGTAATCTATCCCCCTACAGTAATCTATCCCCCTACAGTAATCTACCCCCCTACAGTAATCTACCCCCTACAGTAATCTATCCCCCTCTGTTGTCATCTACCCCCCTACAGTAATCTACCCCCTACAGTAATCTACCCCCCTACAGTAATCTACCCCCTACAGTAATCTATCCCCTCTGTTGTAATCTACCCCTCCCTACAGTAATCTACCCCCCTGTTGTAATCTACCCCCTACAGTAATCTACCCCCCTGTTGTAATCTACCCCTCCCTACAGTAATCTACTCCCTACAGTAATCTACCCCCTACAATAATCTATCCCCTCTGTTGTAATCTACACCCCTACAGTAATCTCCCCCTACAGTAATCTATCCCCCTACAGTAATCTACCCCCTACAGTAATCTACCCCCTACAGTAATCTACCCCCCCTACAGTAATCTACCCCCCTACAGTAATATACCCCCTACAGTAATCTACCCCCTACAGTAATATATTCCCCCTACAGTAATCTACCCCCTACAGTAATCTACCCCCCTACAGTAATCTACCCCCTACAGTAATCTACCCCCCTACAGTAATCTACCCCCTACAGTAATCTATCCCCCTACAGCAATCTATGCCCCCTACAGTAATCTACCCCCCTACAGTAATCTACCCCCCTACAGTGATCTACCCCCTACAGTAATCTACCCCCTACAGTAATCTATCCCCCTACAGCAATCTATACCCCCCTACAGTAATCTACCCCCTACAGTAATCTACCCCCTACAGTAATCTACCCCCCTACAGTAATCTACCCCCTACAGTAATCTATCCCCTACAGTAATATAACCCCCTACAGTAATCTATTTCCCCCCTACAGTAATCTATTTCCTCATGTACCTCTAGTTAATAATGACTATATCAGGTAATCATCATTATCCCTCTAGTTAATAATGACTATATCAGGTAATCACCATTATCCCTCTAGTTAATAACGACTTTATCAGGTAATCACCATTATGACTTCCAGAGGCAGTTTGGAACTCGGTAGTGAGTGGTGCAACCGAGGACAGATTATTTTTACGCGCTTTCAGCACTCGCCGGTCCCGTTCCGTGAGCTTGTGTGGCCTACCACTTCGCGGCTGAACCGTTGTTGCTCCTAGACATTTTCACTTCACAATAACTGCACTTAGTTGTCCGAGGCAGCTCTAGCAGGGCAGAAAATTAAGACGAACTGACTTGTTGGAATGGTGGCATCCTATGATGGTGCCACGTTGAAAGTCACTGAGCTCTTCAGTACGGGCCATTCATACGGCCAATGTTTGTCTATGGAGATTGCATGGCTGTGTGCTCGATGTTATACACCGGTCGGCAACGGGTGTGGCTGAAATAGTCAAATAACTCATTTGAAGGGGTGTCCACATACTTTTGTGTATATACAGTGCATTCGGATAGTATTCAGACCGCTTCCCTTTATCCACATTTTGTTACGTTACAGCCTTATTCTAAAATTGATGACATTTTTCTTCATCAATCTACACACAATAACCCGTAATGACAAAGCAAAAACTGGTTTCTCCAAAAATATTTATACTAAAATATCACATTTACATAAGTATTCAGACCCTTCACTTAGTACATTGTTAGGCTCAGTTTGGCCGGGCGGCCAGCTCTAGGAAGAGTCTTGGTGGTTCCAAACGTCTTCCATTATAGAATGATGGAGGCCACTGTGTTCTTGGGGACCTTCAATGCTGCAGAATGATGGAGGCCACTGTGTTCTTGGGGACCTTCAATGCTGCAGAATGATGGAGGCCACTGTGTTCTTGGGGACCTTCAATGCTGCAGAATGATGGAGGCCACTGTGTTCTTGGGGACCTTCAATGCTGCAGAATGATGGAGGCCACTGTGTTCTTGGGGACCTTCAATGCTGCAGAATGATGGAGGCCACTGTGTTCTTGGGGACCTTCAATGCTGCAGAATGATGGAGGCCACTGTGTTCTTGGGGATCTTCAATGCTGCAGAATGATGGAGGCCACTGTGTTCTTGGGGACCTTCAATGCTGCAGAAATGTGTTGGACACCCTTCCCCAGATCTGTGCCTCGACACAATCCTGTCTCTGACCTCTATGGACAATT
The DNA here is from genome assembly GCF_021184085.1 of Oncorhynchus gorbuscha. Lineage (NCBI taxonomy): Eukaryota > Metazoa > Chordata > Actinopteri > Salmoniformes > Salmonidae > Oncorhynchus > Oncorhynchus gorbuscha. The sequence continues at coordinate 1,736 of NW_025748148.1, read as the reverse complement.
CCTTCGACCTCATGGCTTGGTTTTTTGCTCTGACTTGCACTGTCAACTGTGGGACCTTATATAGACAGGTGTGTGTGCCTTTCCAAATCATGTCCAATCAATTGAATTTACCACAGATGGACTCCAATCAAGTTGTAGAGACATCTCAAGTGTGATCAATGGAAACAGGATGCAACTTTGCTCAATTTTGAGTCTCATAGCAAAGGGTCTGAATACTTATGTAAATAACGTATGCACTGTGTAGTGAATGTCGTTGTCTTAGCTACCTTGGATACGTCATTGTCTTAGCTACCTTGGAGATGTGGTTGTCTTAGCTACTTTGGAGATGTGGTTGTCTTAGCTACCTTGGAGATGTGGTTGTCTTAGCTACCTTGGAGATGTGGTTGTCTTAGCTACCTTGGAGATGTGGTTGTCTTAGCTACTTTGGAGATGTGGTTGTCTTAGCTACCTTGGAGATGTGGTTGTCTTAGCTACTTTGGAGATGTGGTTGTCTTAGCTACCTTGGTGATGTGGTTGTCTTAGCTACCTTGGATACGTCGTTGTCTTAGCTACCTTGGATATGTCGTTGTCTTAGCTACCTTGGATACGTGGTTGTCTTAGCTACCTTGGATACGTGGTTGTCTTAGCTACCTTGGATATGTGGTTGTCTTAACTACCTTGGATACGTCGTTGTCTTAGCTACCTTGGATACGTGGTTGTCTTAGCTACCTTGGATATGTGGTTGTCTTAACTACCTTGGATACGTCGTTGTCTTAGCTACCTTGGATACGTGGTTGTCTTAGCTACCTTGGATATGTGGTTGTCTTAGCTACCTTGGATACGTGGTTGTCTTAGCTACCTTGGATACGTGGTTGTCTTAGCTACCTTGGATACGTGGTTGTCTTAGCTACCTTGGATATGTGGTTGTCTTAGCTACCTTGGATATGTGGTTGTCTTAGCTACCTTGGTTGGATATGTGGTTGTCTTAGCTACCTTGGTTGGAAATGTGGTTGTCTAGGCTACCTTAACTGAATGCACTTTAAGTGACCAAAGTGTAAGTACATTTTACTTATATATTACTATGATAATATATATTATAAATTATACTTTTGTATTATATGATGGCATACAGTATGATATATATTATTCATGTTGTTTCTTATAGAATCCTAAGGAGTGGACGCAGATGGCGATCAAGAATATCGCTGCTTCCGGAAAGGTCTCTAGCGACCGCACCATCACCGACTACGCCACGGAGGTGTGGGGGGTGGAGCCTACGGATCTGAAGATCCCACCCCCCAACGAGCCCCGCAAGGCCTTGGAGGAGACCGGCAGGGTTCTGACGGAGAAGTGAGGCTGCCTGGTGTGGTGTAGGGTGACATTGCCCCTAGACGCTGATCTTGGGTCAGTTATTTTCTAATGATTGAGGGGAAGTGGATTCTAGATTTGTATCTAGGGAAACGTCACCCAGAAGCGCCTCGTGTTCTTTTTAAAGGGACAATCTGGGATTCAGACAACAACAAAGCAGTCACCACGCCACTTTTGGTAAACAGCTGAGGGATAGCCACTCCCAAATATATAAACGCAGCTATGGAGGCAAGTCCATCTGTGAGATTGAAATGTTTTAACCATGTTTTGAAATTAGTCAAATCCCAGATTGCCCCTTTAGCTCAATAAACTGAGTTTTGTTTGTAAAACACCTTAACTGATGCAAAATGGTGGTCCTTCTGTAGCTCAGTTGGTAGAGCATTTGCGCT